>NW_015151443.1:202461-211183 GCF_000732505.1 Cyprinodon variegatus
ATATATATATATATATATATATATATATATATATTATATATATTCATTTTGCTTTAGATATTTTTTTTCTAAATGCAACAGACATGTTACTACAATGGTTTATCAGGGACCAAATACCTTATTTTGTTTTGTCTTATTTCCTGTTGTTGATAACTGGTATTTGATAAGCACATTTGTTTTTTATTGAAAGCTAGAAGGGGGGAAATACTTGGCTAATATCACTGATAAAAGGAATACAGTAATGTTTCTTTTCTTTAAAAAGGATTTTGTGTCATGATCTTGGCACTGATTACTGGCTTAATTACTCATTCGATTCACCTGTCTCACTCCGCCTGGTTTCTCATCACTGCTCATCTGATCCACCTGCTCCTGCCTCTATTTGAGGTGCTTGCATCCAGTCATCAGGGCCAAATTACCTTGTTCTCTCTAGCCAGTGGTGAGAGTGTTTTTAGAGTTCCTTGGTGTTTCTGATTTCCTGATCCTGACCTGTTCTGCCTCTCAACCACTGAGATTGGCTGTACCAGTTTGTGTCCAGAGTCTGTCTTCAGACTCCTGAACCTCTGAGCCTGCCTATTCTGTTCTGATCTGTTTGTCTGACCTGGCTTCAGCCCCTGCATTTTCTCTGGGGCTGCAGCATCTGGGACACTGGGTGGCGCCCGCCACATTTTGTTGGAAGCCCACCGGCTAGATCCTGATTTCCTTGTTCTGTGGCTATGGACTGAACTTTTAGCCAGGCTAGTGACTCGTGTTCATGATTTTCCTCTGTTAGATTTATGTGGTCACTAACCTGTGTTTATTTTTTTCCAGAGTTTCCTGCCTCAGACACCCTAGTTGCTGCAACTGCTGAAGCACAGATCTTTGTTTTTAAATATACGCGTTTGAATAATCCCAATGTCTATCTTGCCTTGAATAATGGGTCGTCTGTTCTGTGTTTTGACATTTGACTCAGCTGTTGCTGTCATTAAATCTGTGTAACTTTATTTTTTTGTTTCCTATTAAATCTACTCATATGTATGTTGCTCATACTGACCCTGATTCTCTTCTAATACAAAGAAATGGTCACCGCCCACCCAGCCAGAACTCCAGCCCAGTGGAGGATGATGGAGGTTGAAAATCTCTGTAAACCTGATACAAGCTGAGTTTCCTTGGATAAATGTCTACATACTTTCATTTTATGATCAGTACAGATCAGAGCACTGGACTGAAGTGATCTGAGTTTGATGGGTTTTTTTTCTGGATATGAGTTAGACCTGCTTAGAAAAAGTGGAGCAAGCAACAGGAAATTATTTAACAAGTATGAACCCAATGACTTCAGCTCATCCAGGAATTATTCTGAAAGATAGTTAATTTAACATTCAATCGTCTCGCCTCTGCGCATTAATGGCTCACAATGGTTCATTATTAGTTCTTCTTAACACAGAGGTAATACAGAGAAGCATTGATCACAGTTTGGAGTAGAAAACAGGATAATTTTCTAACAAAAATACAATGAAGGGTAACTTTTAAAAATATGAAGATTCCTTGTGGTCACAGAAAAAAAACCTATCTAAAATGAAGTAGGGAAGTTCGGCTTCCTGCTCTTCCTTACACCGCTGCAGTTTCCTAAAAATAATAGCTCTGGGATTTGTGACGAGTCATGAATTATGCAAACTGGTTGTGCGACTGACACAGTTTATGTTACTCCAATACGACTGGTTGTATACACAGTCGGTGTGTGGCTAAGTTAGCAGGTGGTATCAGATTACCCTTTCACCTCTCATCTCTGGTGGCCTCACCCTGTATCACATACATCACTAAGAGGGGTGTGAAGTTGTCAGTTGAGCTGAGGCTTTAGAAACCTGAGCAGCATCACTACAGCCACCTATTGTGTTGGTGTCAAATGTGATAATATAATGACATATGAACTTACAACATATATGCCTTTTTACTTTGTACTTCAGGTTTGTTTATTATTATGATCTATCATATAAGTCATATAAAACATTAACAGTTGTGGCAGCAGTGTGATAAAAATTAGTGATGCTTTTGCAATTCTTTTGGATCACAAAACAAACAACCATTATGGATGGGTGCTTTGCATTATTCACACTCTGATCATACTTTATAGATGCAGGACAAATAATGAGACTTACATACCTTGAAAAGTCTGGATTACTGGTCCAGAAGGACTAATAAATAGTCACTTACTGGGCATGTGTAGGAGCTAAAGCAACATATATTTGATCCCATTATTATTGTTCTGCTCTTTGTGTAAACATTTAGACTAGGCACAAACTCCCATACCAACGCTTGTGCATCATGGATGCAAACTGTAATGAATTCCATTTCTGCACCATTGCCGACAAATTAGCACAGTTTAAAATGCAGCGCATTCGACACCATTCATCTGAGTCTTACATTAGCTGCATATTTTATACACATAATATCCTACATACAGTGAAATGTTATTACCCATTGAGATAAAAAAAATCACTTGCAATTTACAGGAATTGCATGTGATGACTTACAACTCCAGTCGTGATTATTCACAAGGCTCTGTGTCTGTGTTCATAGCCATTTACAGGCCTTCAGGCAATAGTTCAGTTGTGCACATGCAACAAAGCACACACATCAAGCTGGCAGTCTGCTGTTGTCTGTAAATATCTCTCCTTCCCACAGGGTCTAGTGTACATGTTTATTCAGGAACTTAGATGTTGCTGCTGTAAAATCATCTGAACAACTTTATCGATAAGCTGCTGCTGTGCTGTGTAACTTGGAAGAGACTGATTCTCTCAGATGGAAGGAAACGGGGCATGGCTTAAATGCCTTGTTTGCAAACAGCAAATATGCCTTTAACAGGATTATTGGCTCAACTGATAACTTTAGGCTTGTAGTTTTCACCTTTTGGCTCGAAGAGTAAAATTATCCAGGGGTACAACATTAAAACAATCCTAATCTAAGTGCCTGCAGTAATATCATATGCATATATGTTCAGTTGTTTAGACAGCTTTCGTTAGAAGCCAGTTTGCTTCAAAATTTTTATTTAATGTAATTCCTTGGAATGAGTTGGATGAATAAGAACTATTATTAGCTATATTCACTTTTCAAGGTTTTTATTTTTTATTTTTTTTTTTACCAGGTTCACACTATAAAGAGGAAGACTGCGGTGTGAGAGCAGCAAGAGTCAATATGTACATCTAAAATCTATAGTAAAGGATTTCAACACACCTCCTTGATTCTATCCATTGAAGAACAGAGTTAAAAATGAAAAAGATGACAGAAAGAAGCCAGTTCATTTTAACTAATTTCTACATCATCGCTGAACCTGAGGGTTGCTTTACATTATAAAGCATTTTATTCTGTATCTCTGTACTTATTCAGACTACACTAATGCTGGCTTTTACAGAGCTGAATGTTTGGTTTTGTAAACAGCCCGAGTGAAACCCCTCACTCATCATGTCATTAACTATTGATCAGTTTCCAACAGACAAATTATCCACTTTGCTGCTTCTGAGTCACCCAGACTGAGGCACATCATTAAAGGGGTGATGAGTCATTGATATTGCTGCTTAAGTGCAAGCAGCTCTAACTACAGTAAATGTGCCACATTGATGCACTGAAGACAAAATGATGAATTATTCTGCTCCACAGCCACATTTCAGTCTATCACTGCTTGATTCAACAGGTGTAACGCTTTAAACATCAAAAGCTGGTATGAAAAAAAAGAAAAAACAAAGCGTCATGCAAAGCAGGATTTTTGTCTGAGGCACGAAAGAATGATGAGACTGACCTTGTGGGCATTAAACAAACCCAACTTGACTAGTGAGAAGCTAGGAATGCATCGTGCTGACAGATATATAAGGTTGATGGTGTCACAAAGGTCACTGCAGATTAGCTCACTATTGAGGTGTTGAACTGAGCTCAGCCAGTGAACCTCCAGGGTCCTGTTAGTGCAAATGGGAAGCAGAAGATGGTCAGCAGAGCAAGATTCCTTCACATGAGCCCAGAGAAACCCGAACCTTCAACTGCAAAATGGAGAATCAATAAAGTAAGCAGCAATGGCTTCAGCCTTCCTGTCTGCTTTGGAACAAAATTATAAAACAAGAGGAAAGATGTTAAAACTGTTCACCCACTTTCTGAAAAATTTACATTAAGGTATTCAGCATTTACACAATAATAAAAGGGAAAAACTCACATACAACGTTTGAATTTGCAATAGGCCTACTTTAAAAAAAAGTTTTAGAATTAAATGTTTTCTCTTTTTTACTTTTTCCATTCGACAGACTGTATTGAAGTTTAAAGGAATTTCTGTCTGACAGCCCACAAAATATAATTCATCACTGTGAAGAAAGAAAACCGAATGCTTTCCAGGCTGTTTGAAGGAGAAAGATCTCATAAGCGTGCTCTGCCTTTATAGTCAGTTCTTTTCAGATGAATACATTTAAAAACACCTGTGGTAGCAACTGTTCTCCATAGTCCCTTTTTTAAGCTGTTTTCTTAGAGAACACCAGTGAGCAAACAGCAATACAAGAACAAAGAAAACATAACACAGGTCAGGGAAAAGGCTGTGGAGAAACAAATATCCCAAGCTAACATATCATGGACCGATGGGTAAATAGAGAAGAAGCATAAAGGCACCCGGTTAATCTGGGAGAGATGCACAGCTCAGGTGGGAGAATATGATCAGGAGACAACTTTGAGTTGTGCATTTCAGAGCTGTTCCCTAGGCTGAATAGCCGGGAGAAAGTCTCTGTTAGGCTAAAGCAATAAGAAGTACATCTTAAAGTTTATCAAATTAATACAGAAACACAATCCTTTAAACTTAATCTTTATTTTTAACATACTTTGTCTGGATGTTAAATGATATTCAGACAGTTCCATGTTTTGCTTGGTTAAGTCTCTCCATCCTGGCCGATGAGGTAGCTTTGCTGCAGATGTTTGTTTCATCGTTGTTTAAAAGCTATAAGGCATACATTGAAAATGAGAGCAAATCAATTATTCATTATTCATTTCATCCTGTGTTAAAAGAAGCTAGTAAGTTGTTGTCTAACCCCAACCACAAGACGCAGAGAGGGTCTTTGGAGGCAATGAAGAGTCTAAGGATATTAATAGCAAACTGATTGAAAGATGTAAGAGATTTGCTTGTTTGATTTGGTCTGACAGGACTTAGAGACAGAACCAGGCTGATACCCGACCAGATCTTGGTCAACAGACTTCTTCTCTCCAATATTCCCTGCAGGTCATGGTGAGGACTCAGCGTGGTGAGACAGGATTTGTGGATCAGTGAGGTAACCTTAGCAAAACACTAAGCTATCGAAAAACAAATTGTGTTTCACTTCTTTTTCTTAGGTTCTCAACAGAGTATTTCACTTTGAAAATTGACCTGACTTAAAGGAAAATTCCGGTTTTTAACACTTTTAGCCCATTTTCTGTAGTGTCCAGGATGAAATCGAATGATCGACACCAAAATTTTGACAATTGGTCCTGTCTCTGCAATTTGGCTCATGCAGAATCCCCCCCTGGCTGCTTCAGAATGGCTTCCATAGTGCATGTCCGATAATGTCCTTAAAACAACCTTAAACGTTCTTTTTTTAAAATATGCTACTCACCGGGTCGTCAGCGCTGTTCAATGACGTTCCAAAAAAAGTTTCGTAAAGAAAAAACGTTCCTGTAGTGTTTTATTTAGCATTTTGTAAATCCCATTGAGTTCTGTTGGAATAGTCAATATCCCTCCGCCACCGGAAACGGAAATGGGGCCTGTTTACGCTTAGTTGTAGTCTTTTCGCAAGGCCCAAGTGTTTCTGCTTCACTCTGTGTACTCCGACGTCGAGGTGCTAACGTCTCTGTTAAACACTTTAAAAAACTCTGAAAATGGAATACGAAAGGTGGATTCTTGAGGAGGACATATTGGACTTTGAGTTTGACGGTAGAGGATACCGTCGCCAACTAGTGGTCTGGAGTGTGCAACGCTTCAGATTCGAACGGGAAGCGGAAGTTTATAAGCGGTTGTGATGTATCGGAAAAAATAGTTCTGGGATTTACAAAATGCTAAATAAAACAAGACAGGAACGGTTTTTCTTCACGAAACTTTTTTTGGAACGTCATTGAACAGCGCTGACGACCCGGTGAGTAGCATATTTTAAAAAAAAAGAACGTTTAAGGTTGTTTTAAGGACATTATCGGACATGCACTATGGAAGCCATTCTGAAGCAGCCAGGGGGGGATTCTGCATGAGCCAAATAGCAGAGACAGGACCAATCGTCAAAATTTTGGTGTCGATCATTCGATTTCATCCTGGACACTACAGAAAATGGGCTAAAAGTGTTAAAAACCGGAATTTTCCTTTAAAAAAAAGCTCTGCTCTTATGAAGAAAATAAAGTAATACTATTGAAGAAGAGCTCTGCCACTTGATCAACTGGGTATGAAAACCAACATGTCTGATGTAAAAGAGGCTTTAATGAATATTTGCAAATTAATCTAAATTAAACTGAAAAGGAATGATGCAACCTGTCCGGGGTGGACCCCACCTCTCGCAACATTAGGTAGGCTAAACGATCTCATATAGCAACAGATCATGTCTCCATGTAAGAGTTTCCTCAAAAGGTTAGAGTAAAACTCAACCTATCAATTCTGAGTCTGAAATGTCTTAAAAAGGAACTTTTAAGGATTTCCCCAGGAATTGAAAAAATGACATTTCTGTTTAAAACAACCACAATGTGACTTAATTAAAACAATTGTGCAATGCAGATCAGGTAAAATTTCTCAAGGGGATGTGAAAAAAATCAGTGACTGTAATCTAGAAACCTTGTTTGTAAAAAAGTTATTAGGTTAAGGTGATAACTTTTTAGAAATGGAAATGTCTTGAGAGCTGTACTGAAAGAAATTTTGCTTTGTATACATTCTGTGTGTACAGAATGACAATAAAGTCTGTCTTAGTCTAAATTATTGGTTGGCAGTAACAACAACCATTTTGTTTGTGATAGTTCCACATTATCTTAGCTCTGTCATTCTTCACCACCTTTACAGACAGCTCCAATTTTGACCTCTGGGTCTCCAGTTTGTGTTCTGCACAGATGTTTCTGTACACTATATGAGCCACTTGGTTATGATGTTACCTGTATTCCTTTTCTGCCAATATCTTTTACACTGCTGTGCAATGGTGGATTGTTCCTGAAACCTCTTTGCATAGCCTGCAAATGGAATCTTGCCTGGAAAGGTAAGGCTGGTCCTCTATTGGTCTGGTGCACAAGGCATGCCCCTCTGCTTCCATTATTAGTGCTTCTTGTGCTGTCCTGGCCATCTCTAGCCATTGGTATGATTTTTTTTTATATCAGCAACTTCAGTTATCTGTCAGTGGTACAACCCATGTAACATTTTTTCCATGGTGGTTCCTCCGATTCTTTCATTTCCAGCCTGCACTGTCTAAGACATTCACTACCTGCTTCATCCCTTGCGGCCATTTTTCTGAAGTATTCTTTGAGCTTGAATGTTTTATCTTCAATGCTCACTAGCCATCTGCCTCCTTCTTTGCACTTAGTTTATGGTCTGTGGATACTGGATTATGTGTGGGACCCACCATGTACCTGAATAGGCTCCTAAGCCAACTTATTAGCCCAACAGGGTATCTGATTACTGGAAAGGTGTAGCTGTTGATTCTACGGACATTATTCTTTCCATTGAGCTGACTTCTCAGAATTTGCCTTAATCGTTGCACGTATTTGGCTGTTGCCGCTTTCCTTGTGGCCTCTTCATGGTTGCCATTTGACTGGGGTATTTCAGTGTACAACTTCAGGCATTCCAGGATCCGTGTGTGGTATTGAGTTGTAGGTTTTCTTGTAATCAACTCAGCCTATGCAAAGGTTTGTTTGTCTGGTTTTACAGTCTTAGGAAAAGGTTCTGTCAACCTAGTAGTTGGTGTTTGGCTCTTCTGCTGTTTCTACTTATGCCTTTCTGTGCTTTAGTCATGTGTTGATCCATGTGCCCACTTATCTTCGCCACTATGGTGCCTGAACAGGAGCCTCCATGTTGTGAAGAGACAGGTTATTGGCTAGTAGTTGGTTGGGATTGACCCCTTCTTGGGGTCTTTCGTTATCAGGACTGTTGAACCCTCAATCAGCCATTCAGGATGGGTCCTGCTCTTAAAAGCTATGTAATTTGTGCTGCTAGGCTAAGAAGTGTGTTTCTTCAGCCAGTAAGACCTTGTTCAGGGAGGTTCGCTTAGGTCGTTTAGCCAATGTTCCACATTTTAATGTGATGTGTCCTTCTTCAAGATACTTTTCCAGTTTGGTTCAGTCTCCAGCCTTGGTTGTTTGGCTTTTGTATTGTTACCCTGCAACTGTAAGTACAACTTAGATCAGGCATCCCCAAACTCGGTCCTCAAGGGCCGCTGTCCTGCAGGTTTTAGAGGTTTCCTTGTTTCAGCACAGCTGATTTTAATTGAAAGCTGATTAACAGGCTTCAGCTCTACTGCAATCATGATAATCAGCTGTGCTAAAGCAGGGAAACCTCTAAAACCTGCAGGACAGCGGCCCTCGAGGACCGAGTTTGGGGATGCCTGACTTAGATGGTTACCTCATATGTATAATTCACTCCTATCATATCCCTTCTCCATTTTAGTCCTTAACAGATCTTTTAGATCTCTATTTACCCTGTGAGTCCATACTCCAAACCAGGGGCGTCTCTAGGTTTAAGGGACAGGGGTGGCTCACCCCCCAGAATATAAGCCGGCGAAATAGCCCGCGC
>NW_015151443.1:213285-229449 GCF_000732505.1 Cyprinodon variegatus
CAAGCTCCACCCCTCTCACAGCATCTGCGCGGCTACCGCATGCAACCAGAAGCGTCCAGGCAGCGTACGCAGCATGGAGTGTGAACCTGTAAGAGCGATAACACTGACCTCCAAGAAGCTAGATATAAGATGCTGGTTATACCGAAGTTTGCCGTGTAAGCAGTTGTCGGCAGGGGCAGTAAGGGCAGTTTCTCTTTCGCTGGTGGCTGTCGCTCCGCCATGACTTCCACTCGCGTCCTCCTGAGTGCGGCAGCCAGGCGGCAGCGGCAGGTTAAGCGGTGAGAGGGGGGGGCGGGAATCAGCGTGTGTGAGCTGTGATTGACACTCCATCAGACGCTCCTCTGGCTGTGATTGGTTGTTTTGTCTCGTCCCGAAATATTCTTTCCAGATTGCATTACAGGCAGTAGGCGGGACCAATTGAAGCATTTTTTTTCACAGGTTACATATCACATGTACTGCTGTCTGGGCATAGAGACAGTTTTAGCCAATATGACAAAGAAGTGATTTTTAAAAACTTACAGACTTCAGCTTTAAGTGCACAAATATACAAAGGTAATGGTTGGATGGATGATTTCTTTTAATGTTTTTTTTGGTATTTCTTTAGGCTTTTCCAGTATTTTAATATCATACTGCAGCAGAAAATAAATTTAATCTAAGGTTTTTTACACATTTTAACTGGGAATACCATTAAGAGTGTCGACATGTGTTTGGGGGGCCAAATATATCGACATGCAATAAAAATTTGTGAAGACAGACTACCTGTTAGCTGAAATTTTTTTTTACAAAAGTATTTTCTGCCGTCTAATCCTTACAAAAGATGTGCCATAATGGTGTCCTTATGTCAAAGGAAGGTTATGAATTCATTATAGATGACTTGTTGTGGCTGAGCTAGCTTCCTCATTAAGGTGACTCAACCTGCTATCCACGCACACCCTGGACTGCTGTGAACAAAAGGAAAAAACCTCCTTCAAAAACAAAAGAGTGGTCACTTTGACGTCATTTGCTCAATAAATGATGGAAAGGCCGGCCATGAGCCTTTTCTGGTCTCTATGGTTACAACTTTGGAAAGCACAGTAATATAGTGCAATAAATACAGTCTGCAGCTTGTATGATAATGCAAAATCCAAGAGGATTTACAAGGTTGTTTTTTTTTCATAGCAGTGAAACAGGTTCTTGCTGCTTCAGTCGTGTTTTTTTTTACTCATAGATGGACGTACGGCATCAACACACCACCATGAAGAGCGGCTTAGGTATAATCTTGACATTGCTGAGACATCACTGATATTTTTTTTCTTCATCCCTGTTTCAATTAGAAGCACAACAGCCTCCTATTGTAGACATAGATCAAGACACCAAACTACAATGTGAGGTCAGTTTTCTGCTGCTACCTCTGTGTGTTTTCCTTACTTTTGTGTTTTTGTTTCCTCCTCCCCCTCCTCCTCAGGGGCCAAAGAAAGCACTTTCAGGGATCAAAGGTATCCACTGCCAGCATCCTGGCTGTAAAGCTCCATTAAAGTCCTCATATAACCTGCAGCATGCTTATTTTTGACTTTTTAAATGCCCCCTAGCTCTGCTTCACATTACATGCAGTCCAGAACAAAATTTCACAGACTTTTTAACATTTAAGTTACTCATTTAGACTCAAATGTTATTATATACACATCATACAGAATATTTTTCCACGTAAAGAAACTGAGTGTACTGAAAAGGTTTTAGATCAATTTAGAGCCCCAGAATAAATGGGATGATCTCACCTATCAAGTGTATGGAAAAGGAATAATTAGCAACCTCTTTTTTCATGCAATATTGCGTATAAAACAAAGAAAATGTTCATCTTGAGACGGAATACTATCTTGACTTGCATTTTTTTTTATCCACATTTACAAGGTGGCAAGCGCTTCACTAGGTTCGCCTTGTGCTGACGTCTTTTCTATAAACACCACACAGCTCTGCGGTATACCATAAAACATGGGGGAGAATTATCTAGAAATAATATTAATACAATTTGACCCAGTGGCCATTTGCTTACCTTTAAATGTTTCTGTGAAATTTTGCAAGCGCAGGCAGCTGATATAGACTGAGATATTTTATTAAGTCTAATGTTATTTTCTAATAGACCAAAGAAGATCATATCACAATGTAAAAAAGGTTTACACAACATAAAATATGTAATTCATTGATCACATTGATGATCAATGTGATCATTCTGATTTCATAGTAAATAGAGAAAAAAAGTATCCATATATTATGATGTAACAGATTTTTGGTCCCTTCATTCATTCATTCATTCATTCATTCATTCATTCATTCGTTCATTCATCTGTTTTGCTAAATAAAGTAAGTGTTTTTGTTGTTTTCTTTCCTTGTATTAGCATAGTAATTTTCAACAAATCTGTGAATAATGTGCTAGTGTCAATATACTACTGCCTATTCAAATATGGTTGAAGTGAAAAAAAGCACAATAATATCATTTTTGCTTTTTCCATCCAATTAGGTTATTTTGCAGAAGCTAATATAATTGCAATACATTCATAGGTCTAGTTTTAAACTAAAGTGCTCAGTTTCTTTTTGAGCTCAGTTTCTTTTAGCCCAACCCTCCTGTTTTGTACATTTTAGCCTGAAAGCTGACATAAACAAGTTCTGCCCACACAGTTGAGGAAACAAGGCAAAGCATATTTTCATATGTTAACCTGTAGCATGCAGACATTTTGTCAAGCATTTGAAATTAGGGGCATATATATTCTTAATTGTGGCTGGTTAAACACAGAAACTTCAATGAATCTTAAACATAAACACTAGAGGTCACATTAAAGCAAGAAATGGAACAGGTATTGCAGTATTCTAACACTCATTAAGATGCTGGGTGAGGCATATTTAGATACAAACAGTATTTGGCAACAGTCACAGTGGTGTTGAGTGAGTGAGAGCCAGCATACAGGTGAAGAGCAACGGAAACTCTCATCAGCCCACATTCACTTCTACTAAATACCCCAGAAGCCTCAAGGCGATTTTCACATATTTGTCTTCTGGAGATATTACTGAGAAGTTATCTGGATTTCTTTTCTCTGAAGCTCCTCTTTTTGCAATATATCTGAGAAATTCTTTTAAAGCGCCTTATGTGTTAAAGTAGCTTGAAAGAAACATTCAATCTTGGCTGGAATGGAAGATCAGCAGTTAATGCAACATTTATTAAATGTGATGATTCTACAAGAAAAAGAAAAGCAGCTTGAGTTGGTGGAGATTTTCTATAGCTTTCCTGAATTAGAATTTTCTTCAAAATAAAACCTGGAGACCCCGCAAAGGTTACTTTTCTTTCCTATCATTATTGTAACAACTTTACTGTTTCAATACATCCCATAAATATTTACTTCATAACAGCATAGCACTTTTTTATACTGTTTATATCTTTTTTCTTTTTCAAATACAACAGTTTGTAACAGATGGTTTAATATCCCTCATCTTTTAAGGAACAGTTTTATCAGAAAATGCAAAAACATTCTTATGCTTCAGCTTACACTGAAACATAAGAATTTTTAATTCCAAGATGTAACGTTTTTAAAATCATAGAAATACTGTAATTAAATCACAAAATTTGTGATTGTGAATAAGTCTGTTTTTAGATTAAAAAAAAATGGAAATAAAATAAAAATAAAATAAAAATAGCAGCCAGTTTCCAACACAGCGAAAATACTGAAACTAAAATAATTCAAGTATTTTTTGTTTAGGAATTCTGACCAGTTGGTTAAACAAATTGATCACCTGCATATGCTTGGTTACTGGTACAACACCTCTGAATCAAATGGCCGTATGGTATCCTCAACATTTAACCAATTTATAGTCACTTTTTTTGCCCTCAAAGATGGGACTTTTAAACTTGTGGGCTAAATGAAAGCCCCACTATGAGATAACTGTTAATAAAAATGCATGCATAGGTATGAGATTTTATAAATTTAATTCATTAAACCTGGATAAATCTTAGATCTGTATTTGTTCAACCTATTCATTCATGTGATATCAAATGAGCATTCCTGTTTGTTACTACAAGCTTCTTGTTTTATTTCCAAATGCCATTCTGGTAAGGGATTAAATGTCATAAAGAGATAGCAATCACAAATTAATTTCCTTTCCAAGCCATTACTGTCAAACGAACATGGGTTCATATGACAGTATACGAACAGATAACTCCCACAGAGAAAATGTCATCATCCCTGGGATATCATTTTGCAAATTAGACATAGAACATTCAGGCGTTGGTAATCACACTCTTTGGCAGTTTGTAAATGAGATTACATTTTAAGGAACAAGATGTTACTTGTCTACTACAACTGACCTTTACATCTTAAAGTGACATGTTTTGTTTGTTTTTTTCTGGCTGGCATGGATAGAAATCAAGTAGTCATTGTTTTATTGTTTTCTTTCGACATGAAGCAGTAGCAGATCAGAATGATCGGAGTTTAAAAGAACATGAATAATTTTTAATCGAGGATACTTGCTGATGGCCCCTAAAAACATAATTAGTTCAAAAGCATACTTCCTACCAGTCCTCCTTGATGTTTTATAAAACAAACTTTTTGCTGGTTTTATAGAGAAAAACTAAGATTATTCTTCAATAGAACCCATTATCTTTACTAGATCAGTTTGTGTAACTGTTAAAATATAAAGATACAAAAAGTTTGAAAAATGTGATGTAACTTCCTAAATCATGCCTGTTTACTGGCTCTGTTTGGAATCAAACTCCCAACAATGAAGAATTTGTTGTTTTTTTTCCATATCAGTGTAATAGCAAAAAAGAAAAAAAAAACTGTTAAAAAGTGTGAAAGAATTATCTTGCAAGAATCTCTAGCTTAGCATGTCCGTGTTGGCACTATTCCGTGGCACGACATTAGAGCTTTTTGTCGAATCACCTGATAACAGCTTAAGCCTAAAGGGCCTGATCTTCAAAGACTCAATCTGATGAGTGCTAAACTGTGTAGCCAAACCCAAAAAAATGGGTGTGCTATAAGTGACTAAGATGCAGATGATCTACAAAAGTTGCAAGCGCCAAGATATAAACATGGGCTCAGTGCCAGTCTGAATGAATAAAAAAAGCTGCCATCACTTTGAGGATTGTAGTTAAAGACAGATTAATTTCTACGCCATGGAGATGGATGTGATAATTATCATCAATTAATCATACTATCTAAAAGTATCTAAACATACCTCAAACAAAAATAAATTAAATAATTCAAGTAACAAGATTTAAATTTCCAAAAGCATTTCCAGCTCTTTGTAGTTATTAGTCCCCATGAAAGGTAAAAATTTAAATTTATTCTTGCTTTTTTTTTAGCATTGTTTGTTCATCTTGCCCCAGCTATATTGCAATAAATATTCTAAAACTCATGCAACAAAACATCCCCTTACCATGACACTTCTGCTGCAGTATTTTTAGGTTTGCATACCGGTAAGGTTTCATTTTCAAAAATTTGGTATTTGTTAAAAAAAAAGCCTTGATTTGGAACTCATTTTTGAGTTCAAGGTCATCCATTTAAATATCAGATGAGACTAAAACTAAAGACTAAAAGTTTTGGTTATTACATACTTTTTTCTACAAAGCAAATTGTCTCTTACAAACATCTCTTTAAAGTTAACCTTGTGCTCACCTTCCTGGTTGTAGATTCATATCAACACTTGCAAGAGATTTCTGTAGGTGCTTTGATTAGACTGTTTTTAAATCCATTTAGCATCTTGCTACTTTCAGGGTGAACTTCCCTTTATGGCAAGACACAGTCATGTTGGCAATTGTGTTAATTGTCCTCCAATCAGATTTTTTTTTCTATATAGTAACACCTCTTTATATCTTATACCAGACTCATAAGCTGTTAAAATCTTCTTTCCAAATGCCTCAGATGGCCATTTTGATCTTACTCTGGTAATCACCTGGTTTTCTCACATGAATAGTTCGCAGCACACCAATTTTTGAAGAGAAGAAACATACTTCAAAATGCTAATTTAAAACGTTTTTATCATTCTGTTTGTTATACTAATGTGTTTAATTTCAGTTTAAACAAAAAAATATGTATTTTTTTCTGTTTCATTGTGTATATATTTCTTTGATTTTTTTTTACATTGTTGAAATTCATTACATCCTAAACTAATCTATAAACATTAGAACTTCCCCAAAGGGTGACTGTTTGTGTTATTATCATCAGTTGATTAACCACCACCAATGAATAACCATTAGCCTCCCAGTTGAAAATGTATGATTGGCTCCCAAAGGAATCTAGTCTAAGCCAAAGAAGATACAACTTCTATTAAGCAGCCAATCCTGCCTGAGAATCAATATGAGAAAACTGCCCTCTTACTTATTAGACAGTTTGTCATGAATAGTTTGGTGCTGATTTGGACCATGAGTAAGAAATGTAACTCCATTTCTTAAGATAAAGTGGTTGGCCTTAACCTGATGTAATGGAAAGGGATCCGCCTAAGAAGCTTGGAAAACAAATATCTAGCATTTATTTTTATAAATGCTTAGTTTGAACTTCAAATTAAATTTAGATTTAAATTCCATCTCTTACTGTTGTCTTTGGTTCAGTACTACTAATTTCATCATAGCTATAACTGAGATTGTTTCATTTACAAAGTGGTCAACTAACAAATCTGTGGTAACCTTCATGGCTTAAACATCGCACGCCTGATTTTGATCTTGCAGCAAGGACGTCAGCAGGAATCTGTCAGTCATTAACTCTGAGAGGAATATTTAGAGCGGCTGTGCATGTGTGTGAGCATGAGTTTGCATGCGGTGCGTTGCTGCAGACGTCTGATGACGAAGTGCTGACGTCTCAGTGCAATGAGTCATGTTCCACTCACACTCAAAAGACACACAAAAACATATGGAGGTGTCACTTGCCACTGAACAGACTCCTTTCGTCTGGCCTCTTAGGCTACACTCGTCACCTCACATCCCTGCACAGCAGGAGCAAAACACTGTTCTGAGCACTACCAACACATGAGGTTATTTGTTTAGACCCACTGCTGTCTCAGCCGATGGGAGCATGATGCATTCAGTGCGTTAACCTGCCGACACAGACCTGCATCAGATTCTGAGGCTGTGAGTGTGTGTGTGTGAACAGGGCTTCACTGTCAGAAACAGCTTGCCCCTCCACTTTGCCATCTGCTTCCATTTGCCGTAGTTACAAATGAGCAAAATGAATAAAGAGGGTTCATGAGTTGCCCAGCAACTCCGTCGGTTATTACAAGACAGTCTGCTGCAGCTTCTGTTAAAGCAAAGTAGCACTTTACTTTCATTGTAGTTTGGGGGCAGTATTTAGTAAATAATTACAAAATGTTGTGAGCTTACAAATATGAAACATGAGCATGTATATAAGTTAGTAAGTAAAAAAGCAAAAAAAAAAATGTTTGTAGGACATTTCAAAAGCAAGGCAACTTTGAATAATAAAAACATCAGAACAAATGTGGAGTAAAACCATTAAAATCATTAAAAACATTAATTAGATAAATAAATCATAAAAACATCAAAATCATCAGATAAAAAAAGAAAAAAACTTTCATCAGATACACATGATAATCATAGGGAGTTTGGTTGTGGGTGGGCTTATGCTCAGACCAGGTGGGCTCATGCCTCAAACATCTAAGAAAAATAATATGCATTTGACCAAATTGAGTTTAAAAAAGAAAGAAAAAAACAAACAATGGTATGAATGCAAAAACATTGTTTCATGCAGCCAAAGAAGCTAAGTTGCAAACAATGCAAGCTTGAAACAGTCAAGTTTTGGTTAAGTTGCCTGACCTCATCTGAGGCTAAAAGTGTTCATGCATGTTCTGCACAGCCCCAATTATCCAGTCCAAGTGACTGGCTGTCACAGATAGAAGAGACAGTTGTTCAGACTGGAATAATAAAGTGATCAAAGCTAATCAAAACCCTCCTATTTAGTCCTCAATGTCATTAGGAAAGGAGCAAGAGAAGTTGTCTTGATTTTGGATAAATACAAATGCAACAGCAGGCAATTTATTGTCACTGTTTTCCATAATAAAATCACAACACTTGTTCATATTGAACACTCACTCCAAAGTACACATTGTAGAATCTGGTACACTGATCGTTTGCAGAAATCCTGAATCCTAAAGGACTCAGACCTGAACCTTCAGAGGCACATCAAGGCACTTACTAAGTCAGCATTTATCACCTGAAGAACATTTCCAAGATTAAAGGACTAATGTCCAGCAAGATCTATAAAAAGTCATTCATGCGTTTATCATTATTGCAACACTGTCTTCACAGGACTGCCTAAAAAGTCCTGATCCAAAACGCTGCAGCCCATGTTCTCACTAGAAGTAAGAAAGTAGAGCACATTAGCCCAGTTTTGAAGTCCTTCTGCTAGCTCCCTGTAGCTCATAGAATGACTCTAAAATTCTTCTGTTAGTCTATACACCAATAAATTGATCAGCAACAAAATTCATGACAGAATTGTCGTCAGTGTACGAAAAAAAACCTACACCAATCAGGTCTTCTAGTTCCAGCCTACTCTGTCCACCCAGAACTGGAACCAAGCATGGAGAAGCAGCATTTAGCAGCATACAATTTCAATTATGATGGTTTCCATCAAGTGAATGGCAAAAATACATATATATTTCTTTGCTTTTCTTCAACATAGAAACAGAAGTGGTTTCCAAATAGAAATTAATCAACTCTATTTAGTTAATAAAGCCAATAAGCTAACAGATTAAATATCTGGCTCTATATTTATTAGCTAATGTGTTATATGCGCTGTAGACTGCAGCAAAACTTAAATAACAAATATCAGGAAAGGAAACGGCTAATAAAGTAAAGGTCAGTCTGACCTTGTATTCTTTCATTGCAAGCGACAAAGCAATGTTATATAAACTGATCACCCACAGTGAGAATTAGGCAGTATTCCATTTGCTTATGTAGCCAGTAAAATGGAAAATATATAAGACAACCATCAATGAGTAAATAAAATATTTCGGCAACTTCTTAACAAAAAATAGAATTAAGCTGGTGACTGCAAATTCCTTTTAAGTTTTGAAGAAGAAATTATTTAACTTTTCATCAAGCAGTGGTGTGCACAGACTTTTTCAAGGGCAAGGGGCAGAAATAAAACAAAAGGATGCAGATTTGCCAGCCCACCAGAGACAAGCAATCTCATACCTAATGGCAACTTCTAGTACTCAGCTGACCAAAAATGTTTTTTTTCCTTTGGACAATCCATGATTTTATCTTTGTAGGAAGAACACACGAGCATAAAATTGTAAGTTGTGTTTCTCGTGGTGTCTGCAGCCAGGGTTCGGATCCATACCCCCATGCTGGCTAATCCGGACCCAACACTGCATGTTGTCCGACGGCAGTGTCTAAATTCACTTGTGCCGCTTCTCCTGTTAAAATGATAAAGCCCTCCGGAACATCCAGGACCAGGCTACATGTGACACAAATTAACCAATGAGCTGTGTGAGTCTGGGTTGCTGCTGCGAGCCACTTTTAGACACAGAAGGCAAACCTGTGGCAAGCCGGAGGAGATGGGAAAGAAGGAGAAGATGATGAGGAAAAGGGAGTAGAGAAAGTGTGGACTGCTAGACGAACTGCGGTCAACTGGTGACAAAAAAAATTTAATTGTGTGCTCAAAGATGACCCTAGACATTTTGAGTATGTTTGGCTCAACCTGCTGCTGTGAAGCAGGATTCCCCACCTTGTCCCTAATCAAAATTAAATATCGGTCCAGGCTCACGAATGACTACCTTTATATGTGCTTGAGAATGGCTTTGTCTCCATTCAAACCCAGGTTTAAAGCCTTGCAGGGCAGCATAAAGCCCAATGCTCTCATTAAGCCATAAAAAATAAAAATAAAAAATGGTCAGTTCAGGTGTTTTATAAAATATGTGAATCAGGAAATTGTCTAAATACCAAACTGAATGTTTGTTGTTCTCTACTTCAAAATACACTTTAGATTTTAAAAATGGAACATTTTTTTAATGAGTCAATTTGTAACATGTATGCATAAACACCTCATTTTATTTCAGTGTCAAATGCTGTTTAAAGTAACAGATTATAATTAAAAATGTCTCCGGACCTTTACTAGTTGTTGATTTTCCTTATTCAGACCCCGCTGATTTTTAATTGGTTACCCGTGGCCTAAACTGAAACTGCCTTGCGGCACAAGGTGTTGCTTCGTCACAACATTCTGTGAAACCTCCGTCCTTTTCCCAAAAGAGATTTGATTGGAGCAATTCCAGATTTCTATGTGTTATAGATTATCAGTCTGGCTTGACAAGTGTGCACCATTGAGAAGAAGAGAATCTTGCAACAAGAAAACGGTGAAATGCCAAAATCTTTTTCAATTTCTGAAAAATGACTATATGTAAAACATCTTAGTCATATTTTCAAATTTTTCTGTTTAGAAAAGTCAGCAATTTTGATATTTTATTCTTAACAACATATTTTATTTTTTGCTTTCATTAACATGAATTGTGCAGCACGGTTTGATAAGCAGTTAGAATTACTCTTGAAGAGTCAAGATTTATGACATGGATGGTGTTTGTAATTTTGCTGCCTGGTAGAGAGATGTCCAAGACTTGATCCTGACCTTCAGGCTTTTTTTTGGTGGGCAATTTTTTTAAAGGCAACAGATTTGAAATGCTAAGTATACTTTACCCATTTTATATCTAGGGGTGCTCAGAGCCGCAGTGGGTATCATTGCTGCAGTAAGAAGGTTCTAGGTTCGATTCGGGAGTTTGCATGTTATCCCCATGCATGCATGGGTTCTCTCCGGGTACTCCGGCTTCCTCCCACAATCCAAAAACATTACTGTTAGGTTAATTGGCTTCTCTAAATTCTCCTTAGGTGTGAGTGTGTGTGTGAATGGTTGTTTGTCTCTGTGTTGCCCTGCGATGGACTGGAGCCCGTCTCTCACCCACAGACAACTGGCACCAGCACCCCCTGTGACCCCAGCTGGGATAAATAGTGAAGGAAAATGTATAGATAGATGGATTTATATGGATTTATATATATATATATATATATATATATATATATATATATATATATTGATTAAATTCACTTTACTAGCAATATTTTAGTATATTTATTCAAACAAATTGAGTATATCACTTGTTTGGGTAAATATTACAGAGTGACTTTTAATGTGTACTAAAGACTGTCTCATTAAGTTTCTGTGAAAAACTGTGGGTCCTCAAAATAACATTTTGATAACTACCTACACCATGGTAGTCCATCTGGATCCTAAGTAGTAAAAAGAAGGCCTATTATGTGTAAAAAAAAAAAAAAAGTGCATTCTTTAAGAATAAAAGGTCACTATACTGTTTTTTGTGGTCAAAGAGCTGGTAAGAGCTGCCCCCTGAGCAGGCTGCAAGGTCACAGGTTTGAAACTCAGACTCAGCATTCCTAAGCTGGACCCTTGAACCAAAGCTCAAGGCAGAGTTTTTCAACCCTGATCATCAAGGCATACTACCCTGCATGTTTTAGATGTTTCTCTGTTTCAACACACCTGATTCAGATGATTGCGGTTCAGCAATCATACAGGGCAGTTTGCCTTGAGGACAGGGTTGAAAAACACTGCTCTAAGATGGCTCTAACCAGGGAAGGTATCCTGCAAGCTTTAGAGCTCTCCCTGGTCCTATACACCTGATTTAAATGGCTCGATTACCCCCTCAGTTGAAGTGAATTTCTATGGATTCTCGCGAAGGACCTAATTATTTGATATAGGTGTGTTAAAGCAGAGACCTTGAAATAAGAGGTCTAATGTAAACCTGAGAGACATTTAAAAACAAAGGTACATTGAAGATAGATCATTTCAAAGCTCAATCCCCTCTTATTGCCCAGTTTTAACTTAACTCCTCTTTAAAATTATACAATCTACTACAAGCCCAATAAAAGTGTGTTTTACTTTAGGAGATTTACTTTCCCACTAAATGTGAGCTGAGCACAGAAAAGCAGAAGTAGCTTTTTAACTATGGGTAGTGCTATATTACAGTCAATGCTGTTGATGTGAAAGATAAGCCTCCTGCTGGCAGGGGGGGGGGGGAGGTAAACATCCAGGGAGATTAGATGAAGGAAATGTACAGTTCAAACAACGATCCAAGTGGAAAAAAAGAAAAAACAAAAAGCCATGCCACTGAAACAAGCTCCCATTTTGATTTCAGAAGTTAATCAAAGGGTCTGCACTTTCCACAACTTAATTGGTATGTGACTTTAATGAACCATAACATAACCTTTTTAAAGTGTGCGTTTTATCAAGCTAAAGAGAGAATGCTTATCTAGCTGAGCCTGATGTTATCTGCAGAGCTGCAGCTGTCAGTGCTTGCTGTCCTGCTCCCTGAGCATTAGCTCTGGGTGTGGTTTTCTTGTCAGCCTGCTGTGTCTGTGCCAGGAAAGAGAAACACAGAGCCAAAAGTCTACAAACTTGTTTAGTTCACATGACAGAACAGTTCACCTGTTAGTGTTGTAGTGTATTGAACCCTTCAGCTGAGTAAAAAAAAAAAAAGAAGAAGAAACATGCTCTTTAAATAGGTTTAAGTTACATTAAACTTTTTCCAACAAGGAAGACTCAAAAGGGAGAATATTGTGTTTTTTACAGTGGAGTGTCTCAAAGGTCACATTATTCATTTTACTGTGGTGGTTCTGCAGGGTGAGTCACACAGCGATCAGGGACCTCCACCTTCTTGGAGAGGACAGCATGCTTACGCACATGGACACAGGGGAGGAGAGACTGTATGCATAAAACTGATAAAATTGACAGAGGACAGTGCAACTGTCTGGCCAGTGAGTCATTCTACCTGTGTTCTGGCAAGTACCTGCTGTAATGAAAAGCGGAAGTGCTAGTTCTCGGCTGTGTCGTGTTACACAGGCTGATAAGAAGAGAGATTAGTTTGCAAGAAGGAGGAAGCACAAACATTTATCACATCTGACATAAAACTGGTCCACAGTGCACTTTTCTACTTTTTCTTATAGTATAAAAAAAACGATCTCATCTGAATGGTGAATGACATAACCTGCAGCCCATTATCATGACATCACATTTGCAAAACCAAAGCAGATCTGCAACCACAAGTAACGATGTACTGAGAAGTGGCATGGAGTGGACCTGTGACCCACTGGTCAGAAACAGAAAAAAATCAAAGTGAGCTCTTTTATTGCTTAGACATATTGTTCCTTAAACAAGTTAGCACCATTTTTCACCCCAACCAATTGAATACTGTTCATTGCTCTTTAAGCTAAAAATTACTAGATAGCAATGTACATAGGTATCATCATCGCATTACTGTTCTTATTTCAGGATTTGCACTTATCCTGCCAGTCTATTTCATTGTAAATGGATCAATATTTGTTATTTTTGTTTAAATTAGCTTTTGTTATGTCAAAATAAAAAATAGAAAGTAAAAAGAGGTAATTTGGGTGAAGTGAAGTTACTTTGGTTTAACACATTTAAGCTTTTAACTTCTAGCATAGAATCTAGCTGGATTTGTAATGTAATGGCTGGGTAGGATGACAAGGCTTTTTAGGAATGTTTGAAATGTTTTTTTTTTTTATTACAGCTCTTTAAAATTAGAATATGCACTGGTAGGACAAACTTTTCAAAGCAAGGAGATCTGAAATCAACAACAAATTGCTGCATATCTTATTCAAATCAACCCAATACCTGCACCAACAATATTTAGTTTCACCTGTTTTATACTACAGTAAACCTAACAAAATGTATTCATTTAATTGTGAAATCAGAGGCATGGAAGTTGACACAGAAGCTTCTCTTCTCATTCTGGTGAAAGGACTTTCGTTATTCCTTTTTATTGGACCAAAACATGAGTTTTGACAGTGATTATAGAATCTAAGTATTGACTTAGTTTGTGAGTAAAATCTGCATGGATGGTTAAAAACCTCATATATCTTAGTTCTCTGCCCCTCTATGCATTAAGAGCAAAGGTACAACATCACTGTCTAAACCAGTGTTTTTCAATCCTGGTCCTCAAGGCACCCTGCCCTGCATGTTTTAGATGTTTTCCAGCTTTTACACACCTGTTATCAATTGATAGCAGATTATTAGGCTTTGCTGAACTGCAATCATCTGAATCAGGTGTGCTGAAGCCCAGAAACATCCAAAACAGGGTGCATGAGGACCAGGATTGAAAAACACTGGTCTAAACAACAGAGACAAAAACAGACCAAATATGTCATGAGTTACTGAGATCTCCCATGTCAACAGAAATTGCAAAACCATTAATTGTCATTATGTCATATATAATTGTCATTATGTCCTCACCCATCGTGGGTGGTCTTCGCCCCATTTTTTCCTCCAAGCTGGGGTCCTCTACCAGAGGCCTGGGAGCATGAGGGTTCTGCGCAGTATCTTTGCTGTTCCTAAAACTGCACTCCTCTGGACCGAGATGTCTGATGTATTTCCAGGGATCAGCTGTAACCACTCTTCAAGTTTGGGGGTCACTGCCCCGAGTGCCCCAATGACCACGGTTAACAGGTTAGGAGGTGTTTCCCACTTTGACTTTGGGGTTTATATATATATATATATATATATATATATATATATATATATATATATATATATATATATATATCACTTTCCTAAGAATCCTTGGTCCCATTGGTATGCGCACAATAACAGTTTAGCATGTTTGCTCAACACCTATAGAAGGCGTGAGTTGCAGAGGCACCTGTTTATTTTTCTGTTTCATAATAAATGTCATTCTTGTCAGATTCCCTCCCGGCTGGTTGCGCCTAACACTTTGCAACATCACAGGATTTTCCCACCGGTCAAAGCTTTCAGGTGAGTCAACAGAACACACATTCCCAAGAAGTTCAGGTTAAATGTGTTGATGAATTTCCACAGAAGGTATGAAGTATCAGCAAAGTCTTCCATTGAAGGAACCAGAGTAAACAGAGTTTCTCCCCAGAACAGTGCAGGGCCTCAACATATTTGAGATTACCCTGAAACTTTGTAACCTGTCAAGCCAGATTAATTATATGTAGCACTCAGGTTTAGTTCTGAACATTATTAGCCTGGGACTGCTCCCATGTAATCTGTTCGGGTAAAGAGGAACATTTAGCAAACTGTTAGGTGATTGGACAAAGCAAAATCCCACCACAGCAATGTTTGGTTTTAGCCAGTTATATTAACAAATAAAATAGAACCAGAGGCAATGAGAAACTATGATTTATACTTTTACACCCTTGCTAGTCCTCTTTCAAAGCTATGCATTTGTCCTCCTGCATTGCCATGTTTATTTCGATCCTGCTTTGGGCTCGGCAACTCTTGCTTTAATCACAGCTATATGTCTCTCCTAATACCGTTACACTATAACGTGATTGACGAACCTGTTTTCAGTCAGTCTCAAATAGTTTTAACTGTAGCTGTGCGAGATGAATTCACGTGTGTTTGTGAACGCACAATTACCTCAAGAATTCAGCTTACAGGCAGGGTTAGCTTAATGGGATAAGGATCTAAAGCACTACTGATTAATTTGGAATTCTTAAAATTATGCTACAGTCATTTATTATGTGTTATATTCTAATATGACTGAAAAACCCTAGCATTCATGAAGTGTATTTCATTTAAATTTTTTTGTAAGGCTTGTAATTTAATACATTGATAAAATCCCTCCTAACATAAAGAAAAATATATATTTTTTTTATGTTAGAAATTATGCGATATGTGTTCACACAATTATTTTAGGAAAATGTATAGGCTTTAATTAGCAGACATCAGTTATGTTACAAATTGGATTAGATTAAATTATGCTTAAGGTTACTTTTTCTATAAAAGAAGAGTTCATCATTTCTAAAGGGCAGGTGGAGGTATGTGGAATCAGATATGTGAGAGTGCATAGTTTGCTTACAGTTTCATCTTTAAATGTTAGGATTGACTTTGCATAATCTGCTGAAAAAGATTTGAATGAACACCGGTTGAAGATTAAGTGTATTGAAATCAGAGCTCTACTTTGTTGAGAGGTGTTTTGTTTTTTTTCTCCAGAATATTCTAAGCTGAATGATCAGTATAGGAAATGAACATTTCATTTTGAATTGATTACAGTTATGTATGATTCAGCATGTGTTAACTGCTAAATGATCTTAGATGAATATCTTTCTGGTCTGACTTAACAGTTCTGCCTTCCATTCTGTTGTTCCTG
>NW_015151443.1:230087-233124 GCF_000732505.1 Cyprinodon variegatus
GCTACTTGACTTCCCAGTTTAAATGTTTGGTTGTCAAACTGTACAGTGTCTAGAAATGTTGAGTATTGGCACTTATTACCAGTGGACATGATTTTACCTTAATAGTACAGTACTTTAAACTGCAGGGGAAACAGGCAGAAAATAGTCACTTCTAAGTAGAATATGTAAAGTTAATACAATGTTTTTTGGGTTGGGAAACGTTAATTGATGGCATAATTTATAAACTGTACTTAGAAATTATATGAACAATTAGTAAAGAAAGAGTCTGGTATAAAAAATGAAATCAAGTGAAAAGTGTTGGACAAATGACAAGACATGGCCAATCACCTGAACTTAAGAAAGCCTAGTCAGAAAGGAGCCTGCACTTTGGAGCCGGGTAACTTTGAAAGGGTAACAGAAATTTGCAACTCTTGTGAAAATCTGTCAAAAAGGTTGCTCTTTCCTAGCACAAAGTGATAAGAAAAAAAAACAACAACAACCAAACAAACTACAATTTAAGTCAATGTTTTCAGATTCCACAAGAAAAGTAGGTGACTTATCAAAAATGAAGAAGGTCCTCTGGGCACAGATAATCATCAAATACATATGAAGTTCAACATTGGTAAAGATTAAGCTGAAGTCAGGGCAATCTAGAACACCCGCTTGTAGTTTAAGACTTAAGGGTTATGATAAAACACCCATCATTGATCAAATGAAATCAAATGTCCTCTTTAAAATATACATGTAACATGGGACAAAGCAAATATTTCACACAAAATGTTTGGTCAGATAATACTAAGACATTTTGCCAAAATGCCAATTATATTTTTGGCAGAAAACTAGAAACCTGAAAAGCCAGGGCTTTTCCTTATGAGGGAAAAGGATAATAACTGAAAAAATATAGTTACACACCAGGCAAAACAGGAAAGAAATAGCTTATATCTGACAAAGACTTGGAAGCTGAGATATAGGTCTCTGTGTAAGCAGAACGACACTAAACGTACCCATCTAGCTGCAGTGTAGATTCACTCTATATATCTAGTTTATAAATCCTATAGGGCTGGCAGGATCTGCATGACTCTAAATGACCAGGCCTGTCAGTGAGCTCCCTCCGCAATGCTTGAGTTGCAAGTAACCCCAGCTAAAAAAAACTGGACTGGCACCAGCAAAACATGCTACTTATTTGTTTCCCTCTGTAATACTAGAGACAGCTCTGAAGTTCCAAAGCAAATTCCCTGGGCAAACTATCCTCTGACATTCTAAACTATGAATCGGCTTTCCCTGGAAAGCAGTACTATCTGTTAAAACATGCCCTCCAACTTTTACCATTGGTGATGTTTTGCAGCAGTACCAAACCTTTATTTTCTCCACAATTACACAATATGTTAAACAAAGATTTAGGGATAAGGTGAACTGGGGGAAGAAAATTGTCTAGACCTGTCAAACTGTGTCAAACCAATTCCAGAAAAGTAACACACCTCGTCCAGTTATCTAATCAAGTGAGTCCAGACTTAAACAGGATGACTTTATCAGATTAATGAAATCTGCTTGGAAAGAAAACCAGCAGCCACACTGCCATTTCTGGAACCAGTTTGACACTCCTGGACTAGACCTTGTCTACCGTAGAAATCCTTACACCAGACTCATTTGGAACTGATCTGCTGATCTGCCGCCATTTTACTTTCAATGAGATTGGAAATAGCCCTATTACTTTACATGCACTTTGTGCTAGTAAGGGCAAAGACCATGTACCTTTTTATGTACAAAGAGAAAGAAAGTGGAACTGGTTTATAACTAGTTGGGGCTGATTTCATCATTGTTCTGGAGGTTCTATGATGTTGTACAAGGATAAATGGGGCTTTGTTTCATCCTTACAATTTTAACCACAAAAATGTAGTCTCACAAAAACATTAGGATAAGGGTTTTATTTAAAATAGTTAAATGAAGTTATATTTCAATATATTTGGGTGCATTTTACTTCTAGTAGTGTGTTTTAGTCAATTGAAAGAATTTGTGTTACAGCGACTTATTTTCACAGCAGATAAAAAGTTTGTGAAGATTTTCACACAGATATCATTCATTATTGTATGTTGGGGGTTTTTGTTTAGACATGAGAGCCTCAAAACTGGCAAAAATATTCATTCTAGATGTGCAAAACTGTTACAGACTTTTGGGTGCAGACCCACGTGCCGTTCCCCATTCCCTCAATGTGTTCCCCCAATTAAATGACATGTCACACAACCAGGTAATTTCTGTAAAGCATTCCCTATGTAACACAAAGGGTTGCAATCCACCCAGCTAGAGGAAGAACTTAAGAGTAAATATGAGTAAGTTAGGCTGAAGTATCAACAATCAACAACTAAAGAACAGCAGAAAAGGTGAACTGGGGGAAGAAACAAATATAGTTCATGGGATCAAAAGGACAAACGGAGAAATGATAATTAGAAGAAGAGCACAGGGCAAGAGGGATTAATAATAAAGCTATGATTCACACATATATGACTTAATTCTACTCTTTAAAACAGAAAAGCATAATACGAAGAGTTTTCATTGTCATGGGGAGTATAAAACACTGGACCATGTTATAGTCATATACTCATTGGTGTTTTTGATTATCTTTTGTCATATTGTTTAAACTACATATACTAATCTAATTCAGTGATTACTGTATGTATCAAAAAGACTTGAATTGTGAAATTAAAGCAAAAGCACTAGACTGGTTTAAATCGTATCTATCGGATCCATTTCAGTTTCTTCAAGTTAACGATAAATCTTTCTTATGCACCACGGTTACTTGTGGAGCACCACAGGGATCGGTGCTAGGACCAGTTCTTTTTACTTTATATATGCTCCCAATCGGTAGAATTATTAACAGCATGGGATTAATTTCCACTGTTATGCTGATGATACTCAGCTATATCTGTCTATAAATCCAGATGAAGCTAAACCATTACAGAGACTACAGGCATGTCTTAAAGACATAAACACCTGGATGACTCTTAACTTAAGTATCCTGTCCAGGGGTGATGCTGAGAAACTAGTCCATGCATGTGTTACT
>NW_015151443.1:234660-248536 GCF_000732505.1 Cyprinodon variegatus
CCTGGACGGGGCCACCTGTGGAGCTTGTTTACAGTTGCTTTTGTATCTCTGCTTCTTTTTCTATCTCTGCTTCTGTCTCCTTGAACCCCAGTCACCCTCAGCAGATGGCCTCTCATACTGAGTCTGGTTCTGCTAGAGATTTCTTCCTGTTAAAACCGGTTTTTCCTCTCCACTCTTGCTACAATCATGCTTAGTGTGATGGATTGCCTTTGTGTCAATTAGTTGATGCAATCAACAGGTTTTCCTTAGATAGAAAACTTTGAATCAATCTGACTGTGTGAATTGTAAAGTGTCTTGAGAGGACATGTGCTGTGAATTAGCACAGCACATGTATCCAAATGATATCCAATTGAAATTTATAAACTCCAGTTGATAAGGATTTTTCGTGGGGGAAAAAAATCCTTTTCATAGCCTGTGACCCCCTTTAAGACTGTTGTGCCCCCTTCAAAAAGAAAAGTACAGACAATAACAAGACTTTAAACTGAAATTGTGGCAGACTGAATTTACAATAAATTGGTTCAGAATCAGGACTCAAAACAAATTAAATCCACAGCGCATCTCTTCCTAGTAAAACATTTAAAACTAATATTTATTCTACTTAATAAATATGTATTACTGTGTATTTCTATTTCACATAAAATCATAATAAAAAGTATTGATGGTTGTACCTGTACCATGACAAAGTGTAGAAAGGGATATAAAGGGGAAAAATACTTTAAAACATATTCCTCGAATGAGAGCAACATACTAATGTCACAGAAGGGTCAACTATCCATCCAAGTAAATAGCTGCACATCCATCACTTTGTTAAGATAACTATGTTTGCTGTATGGTGATCAAGTTACTGCTCCCACCTTCTCCAGGAGTCTCTGCATCCTTGACAGTGCAGCCAACATAACGAGGACACTGAGCTACAGACCACTGCTCACTGCAGTGATGATTCATACCAGCTTTATACTCCTTCAAGTACTCTTAACAGCCCTGTTTGCAGCAGAGGATTGACAAAGTTCAATCAGTGCATCTGCCAGAGAACAAAGACGGGTCAATGAGATTTTCTCTCATTGTCTCCTTGTCTGTCACATTACAGTACAGACATACTGAGCTTGTTCAATCCACAGTCAAAATTTACATCTGTTCCTTCATGTATTTTTTTCTTTGCATATCATACTGTATTACCATATATTTGATGGACTGTTTTAGCAGTCTGCACCAACTAAGACCAACCTGTTTTAACCTGTTAAACTAACAGCTGTAGTGATTACAAACATGAAATTAAATAAAAACTAAAAAGATTTCAACCTAGAATATGGCTTAATTCACATTTGAATAGCTGACAGTGTTGAAAACAAAATGCAGTTACCCAAAACAATACAGGTAAGGGTAACCGACATTGTCAGTCAATGAATCATATTGGAGGAGCAGTCACGAAGCTCTGACTTTCTACCCTGTGGTTCAAATAAGGTTTGAATACACAGAGCACACAACTCTAATCAGTGGCATCAAAACAATCATTAACCAGCCTCCTGCTGCCTCCTGCTCAACACACGACATAAAGACAGATTCTCGACATCTCACAGGCCGTGTTCTTTGCAGAGTGTCAGCAATACAAACAGAACCTAATGTGCCTCACTCAGAAGACGCAGAAAGAGTTTTTTTCATATAAAAGAAAAACAAAAGGCTTACCAAAAACTACTTCGATGTTGGAATGTTTTTATCGTTTTCTGAAACAGTCTGTTTTCCTTTTTGCTTGTAAAGCTAAGCATAGATCATACTGTACAGTAAATCTAGCCAGGAATTCTGCACTTTTTTATTGTTATAATAACATTTTGGTAAACAAATTGGAGTCAATGCAGCTTTTCCGATAAATAAACTATAATCATCCTATTATTACCATACGGGATAGACATAGTGCTTTTCAAAAATGATGAGAATAGAATTAAACAGAATAGAAAAGAATAGGAAATCCTTTTTTTTAAACTATTTTTCAAGGCTGCACTTTTAAAAAGATTAAATTGTCCAGAAAGCTGTTCCAAACGTAATATCTTTTTGTTTTACACTTGTGTACACAAAATGACAAATAAAATCTGTCTAAGTCTAGGTCTGTGGAAATGTTTGCTAAATTATATCAAAGTCAGAAAATATATATCTGTAATTCTTCTCTATCTAAGCAGCAAAAAGCAAATAAATCATCAAATCTCTTCAATTAAATGGTTTTATGAAGCGTTTATGCAAAATGACGTAAAGCATTATGTTATCAGTGATTTGTATTTTATTAGATATGAAATGTGTTTCTCTCCCTCAGCAAACACTTTAACTGTTAAGAACAGGTCTTAGACAGCGGCTTCTGAAAGCTTTCTGCGTTTACACTGGCTCTTCACTGGTGCAAAGGTTATAAACCCAAGCCATTGGCTGTAATACGAGTAGGGTCCCCCCATAGGTTAGGAGGTTACAGACACACAACTGATAGTTTGCCTCTGAATGGTGTTCAGAGGAAGCCATCTGCTCCTGTTTATGCTCCATTAACCCCACTAACCCATGATGCACAGACTGCCCCCACAGCAACAGGTTTAAGAGGCTGAAGATTATATTTTAATGCTGTAATTGTCCAATAAAAAATAAGTGCATAAGTCCTGTTGAGCTTGTTCTGAGCATGTTTCCTAAGTTGTAAGAATACAATCATCAAAAGCAAGTGGAAAGTCCTTACCTTCCCAGAAGTCCATAGGCATACTGGGAATCTGCCAGCAGTAATGTGATCTCCCCCTTCTGCATTGACATGACACACTCCTCTAGAGCCTACAGGTGTCAAGAAACACATTACTTGGAACGCTTAATGGCCGTTTTTCACATCTAGTTTATAAGATAATTGTTTTAAAAACACATGTAGGCTTTATGTATTGATTATCTTAGTTAACTGACAGAAACAGTGGTTTATGATTTTCAGATTTTAATAAATGACACTTTTCTTTTTCAATATAATTTATCAACAAATAATTGGTCTTTAGCTGCTACAAAATTACTATTAGATTCAGTACATATAGCTGTTAATGATATAAATTCATTTTACTCTTTTACAACCACAGTTGACAACAATTGACATAGTATGGAAAAATATTTAGTTATCTAAACCTCTATTTTTAAAACATCTGAAATTCTTGCTTCAAACAGATTACACATTCAAAGTCCATTTACACCTTGGACATGGGTTTGTTGGCTTTTCCTTCATCATTAGAGCCTTTTAACACCTTAGACACATCTTTCTTGGAAACTATAAATAAAGGCATGCACTTTTAGATGTGTTATTAAGTAAGGGAGCAGAAAAGGCCATGGTAAAGAGATTTTTAGAAAAACACTGTTCTTTTCTGATGCATTGTTGAACGATTAACCAACCAAAAGCATTTCAGCAAATGGAAAAAATAACATAATTCACAATTTAAAAAAAAAAAGTTTAAAATAATCTTAAAAACATAATTCACATTGTTTAGTTAAAGTAGAAAACACCTTTGGATACTTTTCACTGAATATTTCTCAATAGAACCACAGAAAGTTGTGAAGGATGACCAGTAGAGTTGATTTTCAGAAAAAATAAATAAGTGACCAAAATTGGGGTCACAGACAATTGGCATGATTGCAGCAGATGGGAGAATGCCTTGGAACCCTTATAAATAAGCAGCTCATACTTTTTTGTCCTGTCCGTCCTAGTTAGTCCTTTTGTTATATCCGGGTTTAAATAGTTCCAGCAGGAAAACATGCAACTAAGATTAAGATGGCAACCATACTGCCTACGTGAGTTTATTTGCATTATTAGCTGATAAGAATAGATTTGTTGACTTTCTTTCTGTTTGGGATGTATGAGGTAACACACACCAGTTGAATGTTTAAGGAAAAGCATTTGAATATCACCTGTATTACGTCTCCCTCTCCAATGACAAAGACAAGCTTGCAGTCCTTCTCCACCACTGTACGGTCCTCAAGAACACCCTGCATCTTCACAGTGACCTCCTGACCCCAGGTGGAGTGTGGGACTTGTATGTCTCCTGGTTCCAGAACTTTCTTCCTCAACATCCCATCCTCTATGTAAAAGCAAAGAGTAAAGCATTGAGATAAGACTCAGAATTTACAACGGCCATTTATTACAGCTGATTTTAGCAGTTAAACAGGTGATGTTAAGACTTTTAATATTATAATTGTAGATATGTGTAATTAGAGGCCATGTTTGTTAATGCATGTGTTCTCACCTGTGATGTTCTCCCAATCCTCTGCCATAAACAGGTCCTCAAACGGAGTGGATGTCCACTCCTCAACGGCATATTCTGGAAAGAGAATCTCCGCTGAGCTGTCCCTTTCCACCACGTCCTCTTCTGTCGAGGGGTCTTGAAATCGAACCATCTTCCAGCTATTTGTTTTTCTTAATTTCTTTTCTATCTTGCATTCTGCTTTTTCTCTCTCTTGCTCACAGTTAGCTGAGCCTTTTATCTCAGTGGATTTACTCTCCACTGCATGGCTCTCAGTTTCAGACGGTTCTTTCTTACCCAGTTCTTCACCTTCCTCTGCAGGCCCACAAGGCAGCTTGGTCAGAGAGTTGCTCTCTGTGAGTTCAGAAATGCCGTCTGCTATCTGAGGCTCTGTGGGATCCGATACACAGTCCCTCTGCTCTTCACAACACGGTTCTGTCTCCATTTCACTGAGCGATGGAGACCATCTGCATTAGTCCGAAGAATGAGTTATCCTCTTTGCTCAGCCGATGATCCACTGAGGGGCAGGGTTGCTGTTCTCACCAGTACCTATTCTTTATTTAAACAAAATAAGGCCTATATAAATATTCAAGAATCCATGCTATGTTTTATACAATCCACATCATTGCATTCCTAATTTAGACAGTTACATATGAGATCTTTTTAAGCTTTTTTTTTCTGCATGCAGCTCTTCAAAATCTACAAAATCTTCAAACTCTCCGTAACAGCGTTCATTAGTCTTAGTTAACTTAACTCAACAATGTGGTGGCTACAAAAAAAATGATCAATATAAAGAACCCACATAGAGCAACGAAGGACTCACAGCCAGCAGGCTTGTGCAGTGGTAATCTACAGGATTAGAAGGAGAAAAAACCTAATCTGACAGAACGCCTGTAAGCTTCTTAATGACTTCACTGTCGTTCTGAACAACACAATATTGTGACAATTTAGCGATGTTTACCACTAACATTTTGGAAGAGAGAAGCACTCTTTGGTTATCTTAGAATGTATTTGTTCTGAATACTAACAAACATTAAACCGTAAACCATCCAGTCTGAAGTAGAGTCAGCACTAGATTACCGATTACATAACAAGTGACGTTTAAGAAACAATATGATTATGCTTAACATTTACAAATGGTGACGGAAAGAAAAAAAATGTTTTTTTTGTCTTATTAAAACATTTAAAGGCACAGTGTATACTAACTACAGGGATTTACTGGTATATGTTGTATATATAATCTACATGTATGCTATTTATTATCACCCATGAACTGAAAATGTCAATCTTTATATTTGCCTTGCCTTAGAAATTGCTATTTATAATTACATAGGAGTGGGTTTGCATGTTTGGAGGTAGACATCCTTTGCTGTACGGCAACGCAGAGCTGACAAATTTATGACTATATACTATATACTTATGTTTGAATGTGAGTGTGGCAAGTTATAGGCCTATATACATTCCTACACAGAATAATAAAATACTATTTAAAATTATCTATGTAAAGTAGCCATGATCAGCATCTGCCCCATTATCATAAAGATGACCAATTGCATGCACAGGTTGTTGGGTTCTTTTTTTTCTGAGCGGACTCACATCTTACTCCTGTATGTGTATTTTGGTCAGAGTGCACAAAGCAGGGGGACGAATCACCTGGACAAGAGAGTTAAGGGGAGAGCTCAGGTAGAAGCAGTGGGGAATCAGAGTGAGGACAGTGGCTCCATAACCGGGGCAAGTCAGTCAGCTATGACGCCATCTGGAGCTAAGGAACCACAGTGGAGAGAGGCCTACCGGGGAACAGGTCTGTTGGACCCGGAAGAGGCTAAAGCTGACCTGGGCTCACTACAGGCAAGTAAGTAAGTAAAACCAGACCTTTACATACTCTACATTAATAACAAAAATATGCCTGCATAAAAATGTAAACGGCCAAATAAAGATGTCTTGGCTTTGTAATTTCATGACAGGTCAATTCAGGATAGATGTTTTTCAAGCTGCTTTCTTGTATGCAAAAAATGAAACAGTAAAGAGATTCTGCATGGTTTCTGCAAGATAACTGTGGACCTTTACAAGTATAGTTTGTCCTCAGGTGAGGCTGTATACATAATTTGAGGGTGCTGCTTTTATCTGTTCAAACAATTATCTGCAATTATGCACAACATAATACCGCTGTCATAATACCATTAAGGAAGGGGTTTGGTTCTGAGTCTAAGAGATGAACTGGTTTTGGTGTGAAATGTGTGAGTCAGTACTCACTACAAGAGTAAAAAACCTTGCAAAACTGGTAAGAGACATCATCATTTTCTACAGAAAAAAATATTCCTACATTGTTGAGTAATAAAAGGCAGGTTGCCAATGGAAAATGTAATTACTCCAACAGCAACATAAAAGGTAAAATAAGTGTTAGTAAAAAAAAGACAGCTACAGAGACTTTGACTTTTTGAGACATGGGATGTAGTTTCATGATTCGATGAGGCTAAATGATTAGTGCTTGCTCAATAAAAACTCTGTTCATTTGAGGGAGAGGTTTGCAAGTGTTCAAGTGTTAAGTGCATGGGTGACAGTATCATCTTTTGAGAGTTTTATAATGCAGGATGGAATTATGAACTTCTCAAAAAAGATTAAATCATGAGATCACCTGAAAATTTTGAGAAAATGTCCTAAGATATCAGGCAGAAGGTAAATCTTCAGTAGAAACTGGTCTTCCAAATGGAAAATGACACAACTAAAAATCTTTGGGCTAAAGACAATAAATCTTGTGTTTTTGAGTGACATTCAAAAAGCCCTGTTTACAGCCCTATACAAACTGCCTGGGTTGGGCTGAAAAGGTGTTTGCAAGCAATGTAGTCAATATAGATGACTCAGTTACACCAGTTATGTAACGAGTCTAAAATCCAGAAAACTATTAGCAAACATTTCACACAACTGAAGGTTTTAAAGGTGACCATTTCAATTCTGATTAAATGCATGATTGAATTAATGATTTAGGGGGAAAAAAAATATTTTTATTTCTAATGATCCTGGAATTCAGAATAATTTATCCAAATAACCTTGATATCAAGAAAAAAAATACATAAAATGTTTCATCAGACTGTGAGAAAATAAAAAGCAATCTGTCTTTTTATATAGTTTATATTTTACTATAAACTTCCTGTAAAGATATTACCAGAGAGGATTCTGATGGAAAAAACTAGTATTTCTATTTTGACTAGCATTGTTATTCAATATTTTATATTAAGGAGATGTGATAACCCTAAATCCTCACAACCACTTTTAACATTACATTTTTTTATGGAGAAACTTTACATATTACAAAGGCACTTCCACATAAATCCAAAGGTGTTTGGGTCCAAGTGTTTACAGATACACATGCATACAGATAAACACTATAGTTTATTAAGGGTGGAACTAAATGCATCATGATTGAGTTAATGCTCTTTTGTAAAACTGTTTGTGTGTCTGTACCTGTGATGCTTTTCTCTTTTCTCTTAATGTTTTTTTTTCTTACACTCTCTGCAGGTGTAGAAGCAGAATCCAAGGATTTTATTTTGCTTTTTTTTCCTCTCCTCTATTCTTCTCATTTTTCACTTTTCATCACACCTTTCAATCTTTGTTATTCATCTTATTTATCTCCCTTCATTTTCAATTCTGCCACTTACATTTGAAATAACCCCAAAAAGAGTTTCAAATAAATTGAAAAGGGAAACATAATGAAAGATAGATAACTTCAATGTCCTCTGAGGTAAATGGAATGTACTTATATAGCACCCTTTTTTCAAGTCAGGATACCTGGCCAAATGGCTTTACACCATATTCATTGACCCATTCACACACACACACTCACACACTGATGGTGGCAGGCTACATTGTAGCCACAGCTGCCCTGGGGCTCTCTGACAGTAGCGGGGCTCCGTACACTGGCGCAACCAGGCCCTCTGACCACCATCAGTAGACAAGGTGAAGTGTCTTGCCCAAGGACACAATGACAACAAAAGTCAGAGCAGGGGCTTGAACCATCAATCCTTCGATTTCAGGGCAAACTCCTACATCCAACGCCACTGTCGCCCTTGTCTGTATGCAGGAAGCAGGTTGAAATGAACAGTGGAGTACATTTCTACTTCTGACATAAGGAGTTGTTGGTGTTTTGACAATGAAACTTACTTGCAAATCATTTAGAATGTTGTTTCGTATGACTGCATGAAACTTTAACATGTTTGTCTCATTTTTCCATAATATTAAATCTGTTGTCAATTGACACTATATAAATAGACTGATCTGAAACGAACTGAACTGACATTTTCTGGCTGAACAATATAAGTGAATAGTATAATTGAATCTGCTTGGTAACAAAAGTTGCTTTAATCCTGTGCTAATAAGGCATCTGTGGATTTTTATTTTTTAGTCTCATTGTCTGTAGCTGAAATAGATCACTAGTAGCATTTTTCAAATATGTATCATGTCTGTAAGATTTTGTTTTTTCAAAGTGTAGTTGTCACCGCATTATTAGAACTTCATAATCGCTTTGATTTGCTAGGAGCGAATATTTAAAGAGTATCACATTAAAAACTCTATCTTTCAATGCTTGATTTAGTCATTTGGATGTCAGTAAAACCACTAACTGATAGAGATTTTTGTATCTGAGATCAGAAGACTCACAAAGTGCTAAATAGTCTTGAAATGAAAAAGAAAGAGTAATTAGGAAAATATCCGTTAATCATAATCAGAATTGTTTTTGCAGATTTCAACAATAACACTGCAAATATTTTCATGTTTTCCAAATAATACGAGACAATAATGGGGAGAGAAATATTAAAATTCAATACAGCACTCACAGACAAGCTTGTTGATCACTGTAACGCAGATGTCGCTCAGGCATCCATATTCTACTTTTCATAAATAAACACTGCTTCACTGACTCATTCTTTAATCCACATCAAAGGATCTTATCCATCAGGATTATGGTAATCCGAATTCCATTTCTGGCATTAATTTTCTCCGACATATTTCATGTGTCAATATTTTTGTTTGTCTTGGGACAAAAATGTGCCATATATTTATATATATACTTTTTTGTCCTTAAAAGATTTATAGTTGAATATTCTTACACTTTTCTCATTTTGTGCATGATTTCTTTTTTTAAACTGTCTATACAAAGTACTAAACCAGTGTCCTTAGTGTCTATCCAATCTGTTTTTCTATAAGACCCATTTGAACACAACAAAAACCAAGTGTTCTACATTCAGTTAAATACGTAAAAGTAGTAAATAAAATAGAAATAGGAGCATGTTATAAAACACAACTAACACAAAACAACAAATGACTTTTTTTAAGTGTTGTCCTTTCAACCTATTCCACTAACACTTGAACGTCTTATGAGAATTGTTATTGACAAATCCAACCCCACACTTTAAACTGAAGTCTGTTTTGCTAAAGGCTATGTACTGTCTGTATGGGAAATTCTGTGTGAAGTTATTACTTTGAGGCATGCAAGAAAACATGTTTGAAGCTTGAAATAGTTTAGACACTTCGGAAATACAAGAGGAAGTATTTGTCAGGTTGGGTGGAAGTTTGAGGGGAGGACCCAAATGCAGAGACTGAAGCTAAAGGTGGTTTCTTGCAGATTTATTTATCCAAAAATCCAGCAGAAGCAAAGATCCAAAAACATAAATCCTCCGGATCCCCAATGATACAGAAAATCAGATAACTCACTTGAAGGGGAAGAAATGATGACAAACCAGCAAAAAGTGACTAAGCAGGAGGTGCAGATATGGGAGAGAGAAACAAAGACGAGGCTAATAGTGTTGCGCTACTGCCATTTTTTTGGCCCCGATACCAGGCTGTACAGTATCGGCCGATACCGATACCATCTGTTTGAAATTGATGTGTGCGTGTATATATGAAGAACTGCATACTACTTGAATGCAAAATAAATGACATCATGGCTTTGTCAAGCTGCTGCCTACCTTTGTGAAGCAAGAAAAATACTAATACAAAGGGAATCCAGTAGAACTTTTTATTGCCTACCTGGAATGGGTGAGAATAGTTGAATAAACTTTTGGCTCTCAAAATGGTATCGGTGCCCTATTTGTTGGCCGATACCACAATTTTAGTGCTGAATCGGTGCCCTGCCCGATATGGGTATCGATATTGGTGCAACACTACAGGCTAATCAGTAGATTGGGAGCAGGTGTGATCAGAGGAATCTAGGGAAAAGAAGACAGACACAAGAGGGCAAACAAGAAGTACCTAAGAACTCAAATACAATCAAAAATAACCAGAATAACACAAAATGGAAATAAAACCAATGAAAACTCAAAGATGAAACTTAAACAGAACCAAAACCATGACAGCAGTATTTTTTTTATAAATATAATTACAAAAAATTAAAGAAACATAATTCCATAATTTCTTTAATCATCTGCTGTTTTACATTTACTTGCTTACTTATGAAGGAAATTGTGAGAGAGGGACAGATAACTTATTTACTTTAGCATGCTAAGCATACACTGACCAGCAAATAGGGTTTTGGGCCACATGAAAAGATTTCTCACAGGGCCCCGATAAGTGATGGAAAACTTTTAAAGGGGTTTATATATCAAGCAATTATTGCCTGTATATGTGTAAAGAAAATTGCGACAGTTACTTGGTACAGGAAGAACTAAAAATACAACATAATTCATTTAGATTGAATTACTTGCTGTGTGGCTGATACTCTATATTCAAACCCCTTTCCTTTCTTGAAATGCATAAACATAAAATTATCTTCAGATTAATTCCCTAAAAATACACACAAATCAATATTTAAAATAGATTGCCATCATAATTTGACAATAAATAAATAAGATCTCAGCAAAAACAATATCAAAATCAAAAAGGTCAGTAGTTTGAACATTATCATCTAATAACCTAGATGCAAAATAACAAAATAAATATTAATATTTTTAATAAAAAAATTCACCAGCAAATGTTAAAAGAAGGCAGGCTCTCACATAAACAGAAAATAGCAGGACTTCACATGGTATATAGTTCTGTATGACCTGAATGTAAAAGGGTCACAAGTAAGATTTAAAGCTAAACCATAGCTTGGACTCATACTGAAAATAAATAAGCACATTTAAGGTAGAAAGGAACAGCGTAGATACAACATTCCTGAGTATAGCTTCCTATTGCAATCCGGGTTTAACATTACTGGTAATGTTTTGATTTCCAGAAAACATAAACTTTTCTGGGCTGCACGGTGTGGCAGTGAGTAGCACTGTTACCTTGCAGAAAGAAGGTTCTGGGTTTGATTCTTAGCCCTGGGTCTTTCTGCATTGAGTTTGCATATTCTCCCTGTGCATGCGTGAGTTATCTCCTGGTACTCCAGCTTCCTCCCACAGTCCAAAAACATGACTGTTGGTTTGTCTTCTCTAAATTGTCCTTAGGTGTAAGTGCATGATTGTGTGTCTCCGTGTTGCCCTGCAACAGACTGGTGACATATCAAGGATGTACCCTCGCCCATTGATTGCCGGAGATAGGCACCCAGCACCACCCTGACAGGTCTAAGCAGAAGAAACTGGATGGATGAAGTAACTTTTCTCGGACTGGACTAGGAGCAGTCTCTCAGTCTGCGAACACTAGACACTCCTACTACCAAGCAGCGGGGTGATAGTCCCAAACTATCAATCAAAATTTATTTCAGTAATATTTTATACTTTTAAAATATTTAAGTCACTCTGTGATAAATATAGACTATAGGCTTTTTAATTTCTGAACCATTTCTTATACTGAATTTCTCTTTTTTCTTTTATAAGCGATTAATTCACCACACAGTTGCTCACCTCCTTGCTCAAGCAGTACTTGTGCAGGTGGTTGGTGTTGCATGATTATCTGTTCAGAACAAGCATCATTTCTTTTTAGCATAGCAGGTTGTTAAACCTTTGCCTGCACTGAATAAATAACTTGAAAAAAGTGAAATTCTAAAAGTTTTCTTCAGATATATGTGCTAATTTGAGGAAAAAATTACCTTATAAACCATGGAAAGGTTAGGGATAGAAAACATAGTGTTACAGAACTTTCTTTTATATGGACCACTAACAGAAACACCTTGCTTACAATTAAATTTGGTGACATACTATCTTCCCTTTGCATCTTTCTCCTCTCTGAATTTTTTCTCTTTCATTTTTTGGCTTTCTTTTATGACTGAATGCTCTATCTTTCTATTTCTCTGGCTCTTCTCAATGTCTGTGAAAAGGGCTCCTTCCGAATACCTCAATTCATAGCTCTCTCCTTCTGTTCATAGCTCCTATCCCTTCACCTCTCGCAAGGTCAACACTAACTCGGTTCCATTTTATGGTCTTTAATTCAAAATCTACAAACCTTAGACTGATCCGAATAGTTGCACATACACAAGAGGTTCTGTAAAACACTATTTAAGCGAGATGTAACCTTGGCTCTATTTTTGAAAGCACAAAACAGGATTATTTTAAGTACTCTGTTGGCACACTGCAAAAACAATCTAGAAATAAGTAATAAATTCTTAAATTAAGTGTATTTAACCTTACTTTGAGTAGGTAAATATCATGATTTGCCAATGGAATGAGTATTTTTACTCTTAAAATAAGATGTGTTCTTAAAATAAGACATTTCAATTGTTTTTTTCTTATTTTAAATGTGAATTGTTTTGTTCCATTGGCAAAGTGTCTCATTTACCTCCTCAATTCAAGACAAAACGCACTTATTTTAAGACAAAATGACTTTCTGAGATTTAAAAATTTTTTGCAGTGTGCACAAGTATGCATGAATAGGCCCCTGACAGACTTTAGGACTAGAATATTCGACAATGATTAAATTTTAGTTCTCAAAGTTATATTTTGTGAATTCTCACATTACTATGAAAAAAGGGACTTTTGTACTTCAACCAACTCCCTTACCCCCCAGAGAAAAACAAAAGCAAACTGATTATTTCCAAACTTCCCTTTGACCCCAATATCATATACTGTTTCATCTGTTGGGTCCCCAATTATAAGTATCATGGCTTTCTTTACACAATAACTAATCAAACACTTATCAAATACTGTGCACCATATTTGCTGGCGACTGCAGGAAGATATTTTACATGATTAGAAGTGATATGGTAAGTTAATTATGTAAATATATAGAGTGTTTACTACATAGGCGGTTCTAGACAGGGGCAAAAGGGGGCCAGTGCCCCTGTAGAAGATGTCCTGGCCCCTCTTATGACCCCTGTACTGAAGACATACTACTAAAAGAAATTCTAATGATGAAATGCACTGGAACAGACTGATAGGTCCTTTGGATCTATATATATATTTTTTCTTATTTAAAAACAATAAGGTAATAGCTTCAGTGGAATTGAGATAGGATCCCAGTTTTCATCTACTAAATGTTTTTTTCAAAACAAATAAAAAAAATAATCAGATTTTTACAGCTGAATTTATCAGTTCTAATTCAGAGTTTATTAAAAAAAACTGTAACTTTAACTTAAATTAAGGCAAAAACATGTAAAATTCCTAAATGATGAATGTATATTGTCCTAGTAAGACATAATTAAGCCTAATTGAATAGAAATTACACTTCATGCACACTGCAATTTCCCAGCTTGGGATAAATAAAGTACATCTATCTATCTATCTATCTATCTATCT
>NW_015151443.1:249115-264486 GCF_000732505.1 Cyprinodon variegatus
TGCCCTGTTTTTTATTTCATGCTTTTCTGTGCCCCCATGAAAACACGCGGGCCCCCTCCTGGCCCCTTGGCACATTTGATCTAGAACCACCACTGATTTACTAAAGTAAAAAATACATTTATGTCCATTTGTAAGTAGATCGTCGTCAGTAAAATTAAATCTGCTTTGCAAGTCATATTTACAAATGCATTTACTTCCTTGTATAGGTGAGAAAATACAGATTATTTACCTAAATCCAGTTGGAGAGACTTAGATCTGACCCAGGGGCAAAAACACATCAAAGAGCAGATAAAAACACACGAATGACCAAAAATAATGACCAGAATAACGAAAGTGAAAAAAAAAGAAAACAATGCTTTGCACACATATTTACTTGAAGTGCGCGTGTGCGTTTCAGCGTACGTGTGTTAGCCCCGCCCACATCATCTCCTCCGTGACGTTTCGGGCAGAATGTCGCCAATCGGCTTCAGTTGTAGAAATGGCAGCGCTGAGACAGGAGCATCGGTATGGGCTCTGCTGTGGCAAGATTAACAAAAACAACCCGAATCAGAGTCTGTACCACGTCAAACTCACTGACACGGCCTTCCGGACCCTGGAAGCCTTCCAGAACCTGAAGGTAAGCAATACTTTAAACCCGCTGCAGAGGATTTTATTTTTATTTTTTATTCCTGCTTTCTTTAACCCTTCTCTCCCAACTCCGGGAACTGCTTAAAAAAATAAATAAATAAATAAATAAAATGAGGAAAAATTGACACTTTGACGGGAAAAATACTTAAAATGTTTACAGCCTTTTGAAAAGACTGCGACTTTTCAAGATGTCATGGATTAAAATGCAGAGGCGGCTTTTAAAAGCAGGATTAAACCTGTGGTTATTAATATATTACACTTTCATATTTTTAAATATTTGACTTGAATTAAGCAAAGATATGAGCTTTTAATGAGAAAATGTCTGAAAAACAAACTTTGTCCTTTATTTAAAGCCCATTTTCTCAGTGTTTATTAATAAAGGCGAATATTTTGAAGAAAAAAAAAACTGTTCCCCTTTGTTCCTTGGAATAAATTCAATAGTCGATCAAGCAAATGAGTTTGCTTTTCAGATTCGTGAAGGTTTGTTTTTTTATTGCCTTTATGGCCCATTAGATTGGTCAGAGATCATAAAGTCTATAAAGCGCTCTTTCTCTCTGCAGAGCCGCGGCTGTGAGGGAAATAGGAGCCCCGGTTAGTTTAGGCTTTTTATTTTCCTTTCTTTTCTGCTGTCACAGCAACACGGTCTGTTTCTGTGTGCGCCACATTCCCGACTCATTTCCAGCCACTAAACCTGGAGCCCGGCTGGCCTCAGTGGTTCAGTGGGATAGTAAACAGCTGGCCTCGGTGGAAGTTGTTGTGCGTTGTTGTTGCCCGCCCATCTCCGGAGCTCATTGGTCCGTAAAGCGGAGGAAACTCCACAGATCTCCCACAATCTGACAGCTTCCTCCAGGCCACAGCAGGCAGGCAGAGAGAGGAGAGGGGAGGGGAAGGTTTTCCAATCTGGAGACCACCCCAGAAAATACCGGTTCAGACTGCTGGACGCCCACTGTGGCCGTGGAAGATTTCTGTCCTGCAAAAACCCCAACCTGAGTGTCTGTGCTGTTACTGATCTTTACACCCCTGGGTTCAGGATAAAAAAGGGGGCCTTAAAGATCCAACAAAGTGATTTTTTAGCACAAAAAACGTTACATGCATGTTGAATAGGAACACAAATGTTAAACTGCACTATTGGACAGCTGGAAAAACCAAAGAAAACATGTCAAACACAAACAAACAAACAGAAATGTGGCAATTAAAAGACAACAAACTGTGCTACTTATCAGCAGTCTGCAGGTTTCAAGGAAATAGTTTGACTCATAAAAAGTTTACTGCCATACATTGCCTTTTCATCTATTCCTTCTTATATTTCTTAGCCATGTGATAAACTCAAAGGTTGCACATTTTATTATTATTATTTACGTATTTAAATATTTTTCATGGATTATGGAGATAAACGGCAACATAAAACTCAAATCTCACATTTCTCACAAATCTCACAAAATGCAAGTTAAAAAAAAACTCCTAAATTCTACTGAAATCATTCAAATTTCATTAAAAAACTCATCATGTGTACACATTTCATAACCCAGCATTTGGGTTGATGGAATAATTCAGTATGTTTTAGCTAGTACTGTATTTCTCTCCATGTCTGTTGATTGTGGTTCTGAATTATTTGTAAATTATGTGGTTCTTTTAAGACTCTCGATAAACCAAAACAAGTATGATTGATTTCCTTGTGAAATATATTATTAATTGGAGTCATATAACCATTTATGAAATATTATCAAGAGATTGTGTAATATATGTACATTATAATACCTTATTATTCACATGTAGATATTTTATATTTTTATTTTAAAAAAATCTTTCTCTTATACACAATATATTTATGTGTTATGAGAGAGAGAGAGAGAGAGAGAGAGATATTATTGTACCGTGAACCAAAATTTACGGAAACACAGCAAGGTGATCTGTTAAGTGCATGCATCCTGCTTTGATTTGTAACTAAATGTTTCTTTTTTGTGGAAAATAGTCAGAAAAGTGATTATTTTAGTCTAAACCATCCATTTTGCTAAATTGCACCAAAGAGTTTATATTTTTATTGCACATTGAAGATTTTTTTTTATTATCGTTTTTCTATTGTCATGATAACTTTTAATTATATTATAAGCGTTCCTGCCTGCCCCTTAGTAACCTGGCAAACCATATTCACAATATGAAGTACTCCCAGTTTATTTCTACACATTATCAATTTGGGCCTGCTCCTATGAAATCTATGGACTGGGTGAAACTAAATCTAGAGCCGACCAACAAAAGTTTGGTTTTAGCCAATCACGGTAACAGATAAAGAGGGTCTTAAGTAGCAGGTGCCATGAAAAAACACTCCTTCAAAGATGAAATTGTGGATTACAATAAATGAATTGCATTTGGATTCTCCTGCTCTGCCATCTTTAATTTTGTTTGGCTGTGAGCTTGGCACGTTTCGCTGTTTTCTTAGCTTTATAACACGCATTAGCCTGAATTACTGCAATGTGATTGGCAGAGCTGTTCTGGGCCGGTGTTGGAACGTTTTATATACGATTGGGACTAAATAGTTATTCGTGTGTTTGTAAAACCGTAACTAACACGAGAATTTAACTTGCAGGCTCATAGTTAAAATGCAGTTTTTGTGGCTACAAAAGAACATTAGTGTCACTGTTTTGATCCATCATCATGTTATAGCTATATATATTAAAGGGAAGTTGGGCTAATTAGGACTAGATCTAGTGCGAGTCTTCTAGAATAGATCAAAGGAGAGGTGTTACGTTAATCAAGTAACTTATCGTCTAGTCTGGAGCAACACAAAACTTATTTGTATTCTGGGTTTAATATTGAATTAAAGTATAAATTTTTTTTAACTAATTACCTCCTAAATCTTTTCAAATGTGGCTCTCTACCATTAAAAAGGTTTAATATGCAACTTAGCATATAAATAAATGGATAAATAAATATATAATGTGTATATTTCTACTTAACATTCAAAATTTTGGTCTGTTAACCAGGGTTCTCAATAGGGAAGGGCATTTATAATGAATGAAGAGCCCTGTCAATCAATGTAGGAGCCTTTACATTACAGATGGCAGTAATTATGTGTTTTGAAGCCGAATAATTGGTTTCAGGAGAGTTGTCTTAGAACTGGGGATTTAATATTGGTTCTCATTTTTCAGTTAGAGAAACATGATCTGAAAACACACAAACCAGTGAGATGTGAAGAAATTCTTCTTGTGGAAGAAAAATAATTAGTTACACCTACTTCTCCTCAGATTAGAGCCAGAAACCCTTAACCTTTAGACTACTGGAGAATGGTGGTTATGGCAACAAACACAGAGGCATGAAGAGTAGAAAGATATTTTCACCCACATATGAACTGCTCTGTAGATTTGGGATGAACTCGATTTTGAATTAATTTACCCTTTTTCCCCCCCTTTTTTTTTACAGGCTTCACTATCAAACCAGCCAGCGATTTGCTTCAAGGGAAGCCAGGGGGTAAGATATGCATGATTTCTGTATTGCTTCAAAAGCTGAGAATTAATTCAGTCTTTTTTCTGTTGAGCACATTTGTGATGGTGTGTCTGGTGATCTTATTGATTCTTTTATATCCAATTATCACTTACATGGATTCAAATGAAAGTCTTGTTCGAGTTGCATTTTTCAAACCTTGGAATGATGGAGGTGTCATTGTTGGGGCAGGATGATATTATGGTTATTTTTAATTCAGCTTATCTAGTAGTCTTTCGTAAAGTGTCTTTCCTTCCTCAGTTACACTTTCTTGTGTCAAATATCCTTCATTAGACATGTCAACACAGACACCTGGTGCTTAATCTTCATCTTTTTGCAGACAGTTGGAAGACCTTTCTTTGAAGCGACTAAAAGGAAAGTTGCCTATGTTCAGTCAGATTAGCTGGGTCAGTATTACACCCTCCCCACCTCTGCTCAGTAGGCTAGTACACATTAACTGCACAATCGGCCCTGTCTATAAGAAGCCATTCTAATCCCTACAAGAGCTGACTGCACTGACGAAAGTGACTTTGGTCGGTTTACAAATACTAGCCCTGTGTGCTCACACGGGGCACTAAAGCCCAAAGACAGGGTACGCTACACCCACCCCCCCTGGCTGCCAGCCAGGTTACTGGGTCAGGCACGCAACTGGGGAGGCTTTGTTCTGGGAGGCGTTGGAGGGGGCTAGGGGAATTGGCAGACCTCAGGGAGTCCCCAAGTCTCCATGCTTCTTGTCTGTTTGCATACATAAAAGACCCCAAAAACACTAATGGCATGCAAGAAGTGAGTAGATTTGCTTTTTTGACTTTTTTTTTTTTTTTAAAGATTGAAAAAAAAATTGTTTGAAAAAAACCAAGCTTGTTGAAGTTTTACGAGTTATCTAAGACACCACCAGCAAATGAACCTGCTTATGAAAGAATAAAGTGATGTCAAATTAGCGCAGTTTAACTTAAAACACTAAAAAGGATTTGGTGATTACATCTAGCCTGGCAGTTACATATTCAAATTGCTTTGCAGAATTCAACCATGGGCTTCCTCCCCCTTCAACAATATTCCCAGGGCTGGACGATTGGGCATTAATGAGTGCGCTGCAACCATAGATGGTGTGTGTGTGGGGTGGGGTATGTCAGATTAAGCTATTATTGGGGGAAGGAGGACGCTTGTGAATTTGGCAGTCTGGCATACAACATGCCAAGATGATATCAAGTATCTCCATCTATGCAGATGTAATACTTCCTTTGGTTGGTTCTTGCTGGATGAATCTTTAAAAACAGTTTCCCCCAGAATTAGTACAAGGTTCAATAGGTCATCTGTCCACTGAAAGTTGCCAACTGTTGAGCTTTACCGTAAAAATCCAATTGGTACTTTTTATTGTTGCCCTCACTGGCTCATGTCAAATTTCCTGTAAAGGGGGTATTTGTGGAGCCACAGAAACCGTAAGAATTCTTCAAATCACTGCCCTGGCGTCTCTCCAGGTCTCACTGGTGCCAGGGGCCAGGGTGCCTTTCAAGAAATAGCAAGCTGAGGTTTTCTGCAGCTTCTACTCTGTCTCTGCGGCGTTTAGCCCTGCTACTGGAAATAGTCCTGCCAGGCTTGTAATCATGCATAGTATGTAAGGCCTGTTAATTTGGCATTAGAGCTAACCAGTCAACTTTGAAATAACAGTTGGATATTGCTTTTTGTGATGAAATATCAGACTCATCTTTTACATTACTTACTAGGGTAAGAAAGCCTAATACTCCAAAAATGATACAGCATTTCAGCTAAAGACAGAATGCACTGTGTGGATTGCCTGGGGTTCATAAAAGGATTAGGAAATGCATTCAGAACTGGTTTGGGTTCCCATGGCCTGGAATTTCACATCTTAGTGCTTGGTTTCCTTTCATTCTCTGCAAGAGCTGCTTCTGTTATATATGGTTACAGATTTGGTTTTAAGAAGTTATAATTAATAAATCCATACTCTTGAGCAGTTGGTAAAATAAAAATATCCTTAACATATTTCTTGTTTTTGCCACAACTGGATATTTAAGATAAATTTTAATGAATTTGAACCGGATACAAACAAAACCTGTTCCGTTTTCAAATTATGATTTCATTCAGATGGAGAAAAAAAATATAAATACAAACTAACCAGACCTCAAGTGGAAAAAATTAACCACCCAACTTGTTAAATCTTGAATTAACTATGGTTAAATACATTTTTTTGAAAAACAGAGATGTATTTCACTGGTCAGGCCAGACCTTATGATCAAGAGACCGATAGAATTAAGACATCATTTAATTAGTACCCAACTGACAAACCTGAAGTGGGCATGAAGAAATACTTAACCAATAAATTATGCATTTTTTAAAGAAATAAAGGAACAGAAACAAATTTACTGTCAGCCATTAGTCTGAATATGGTTACAAAGCCATTTCTAAGGCCAAGTCTGTGAAACCAATATAGCATTTTAGCCCTTGTTGACAATGTAGGTAGCACTTTACAATATTTTTTTGTTTTTTTAGCAGCCTGTTAAGACTTTGTCTCTTCACTAAGCTTTGCTGCTTCAGGACTTGGAGGACTTTGCACACTGAATGACAGATTGATTTTTGTCTCTCAAAACAATATTGAAGCAGAATACCTCTCCAGCAGTATACAATCTTAACCATATTCATATTTGGTAACATAAAAGGACAATTTTGTTAAGGATACCAACATGTCAACTTCTAATTGGCTCATAAAAAAATGATAAAATTAAGGATTTGGATTGGCCTAGTCAAAGTTCAGATTTAAAGATGATTAAGTTCAAGTTAGCATCTCAACAAGACTGTTAATGACCAATTAATTAAATAGCCTGTTTTGTTTGCATAGCTTTTTGACCCTTATTATTAAGATAATTCATTTACAGCAGTATTTTTAAAAGGGTTTTCTATAGTACAGATTTCTTGACAATCTGTAGCATGTTTGTAAGATATAAGCAAAAACAAAGTAATCCTATGGGGGATTTTTATTAATTCTTCAATTCATTTATAGACTAATACTTTTCTGTAGAACTGTAATGCTTTAAATTAACTACTACTTGACCTATTTTAACTATATCATCAATACGGTTGATTAGTGTAATTCTGTGCTAGTAAACATGGACATTAGTAGAGATGTGTATGTTGTCCTCTGAGCTGATAGAAGTTGAATTACAGCAGCCTGAGTAGTTGTTTTGGTTTATAACCCTGTCTCTTTTTATGTGCGCAGCTGTCACATAAAGGCAGCCTGTGTGAGGATGAGGGAAATGTGGAGGTCCTCTTTAAAATATTCTCATGACGACTGTGTGTGAAGGCAGAGCTTCCCCTGGGCTCTCTCTTGCCGGCCTTGTTGATTATTGTGCTGTTTCACCCCATGCCTTAGCTGAATCCTTGGGAGACATCAGGGCTTCTATCTCACACTTGGCTGATCAGACTCTCTACCCCTGTTTCGCCTCGTGCTTGCACCAAAATAAGCTTAAGCTCTGTGTGAGTGTGCACGTTTGTAGGCACACATCCTTTTTTTTTCTCTGGACGCTAATTAGAATAACAATAACTGGAATGCCGTTTGATAGCCGTCCTCTCCCAGTGGCATAGCAGTGAAAGGGAGAACTGTCCCACGTGTTTCTGAAAGGGCACACGCCTTTCCATTCAGCCAGATGTGTTAAGCCAGGCAAATTGTCTGCATTCTCTGTTTACGGAAGCCTCCCTGGGGTTTTTGATCAGGGTTTATTTTAGAATCAGGTCTTGGGAGAGTCCTGTTGGGAAAGAGGATTTTTCATGAGATTATTAAAACAAACCTGTTTCTTAGTCGATTGAAATGAGATGAAGGATATAGATGAAATGCAGCATATTCTATTTGAGAAGTCATAACTTTTTCTAATTTGTCAATGTGCAGGAACAGGTTGTAATACAGGGATACATGTTTTTATTCACTAACTAGTCCTTTATGTGTTCCTATCAATCTTTTTTGTGCTTTTGGATATTTTTTTGATAAAATTTTGTAAGACTTCTGTTGGGGATTTTCTGTTGTACTTTGGTTAGTTCTCATATTTAACTACCTCATGTTTAAGAATCAGCTGGAATCAAGCTGCCAGACTGATGGTTTGAATAGAATGAACTGATTCCTATATAAAACCAGATCATATGAGGTTGTTGCACTTAGAGCTTATTGAAAATGCATAGGACTAGTCAGAATGCACATCCATGTCTGAAACTGTGCTTGTGTAGCTCTGACGGAGACAGACCCATTGTCTATAACGGTCAGACCTACACAGAAGATTAGTGGCAATGTCATGAGTCTGACAGGAAGAGAGTCATGGTGTCAACGTAAACACATCCGCTTTGAGGAAAATACTAAGTAAAATGTCTTAACACATGATAAACCAGTCAGGTTTGCCAAATTTGGAAACACAGTGTGTATCTAAAAATCAGGGAAGACAGGGACGTAAATAATCAATAAAACGTTTTATTGACAATTAAGAATGCTTATGAGAGACAATCAGGTTTATAGGTTTGAACTCATATGGTTCATCAGGGTTTCATTCTTATGAAATTGAAAACAAAAAGTTTCTTCACCCACCCATAACTAGCACAGCTGGCTCTTACGAAAAGAGACTTTGTTTGTTTATCCCTAATAAAACCATGTTATCTATAACTAATTCCTATCTTGTTGATGTTGATTGAGGTCACATTATATAACCACATCTCCACCCACCAGTTTTAGACACCTAGTTTAACCCAACACTAAAGCCCTTTCACACCGCCTTTGGTGTTCAGTCCTAATTATTTAAGGATAGAAAAAAAAGCAGTGTGAATTATATTAAGTAAAGACAATAATTTATAATAATAACCAGTTGTTTTTTTTTTTAAAGAAAGAAATCGTTTGCTACAGTTCCTTTTGTCATCTAATTGGTGTCATTTAATTGCCATCTCCCCCCATCCTGATATAGAAGGCACCACTGTGAAGGGACGGCAGTGTCAAGGGTAGAGAGACAGCAAGCATTTGTTGCGGTTGACAGATTACCTCCAGCTTCTTGGAAAAAGAGCGATTCTGCTTGGCATAACATGCAATACCTTGGGGGTTGCTCGACAGTTGCCCATCCCCATATCCCTGCACTAATTCGCGTCAGTCCCAGCCACCCCCCACTGCCTCCTTTTCCTGTATCTACCAACCCCCCTCAGTGAGTAGATCCTCAAACATCACTACAGCATCCATTGAGGCTCACTTAAAGCGCTGCAAGGGGTTTGAATTGTCTATTAGGGTAAAGCATTTCATTTTTAACTGTGTTACTTGTAGTGTTGCAAATATTTTATTATAACCTTGTCAATAAAATGTATCTAACATGACTGATAGTGTCACTAAAGGATGTTTATATGTTTTCTCCAGGTGAAAAAAATACAAACTCACCCATGGGATGATGGCATCCATCCTTTTCATAGTTTATAGAAATGCCAAAATCCAACCCCTCCCCCTTATACTGAACTGCACATTCCTAGAGGAAGAAGGACTATTTAGCCATCCTTCATGCACTGGAGTCGTAGAGCCCCCCCTACATAGCTTCATCACACATAACCAAGCCTCCAATCCACCCCAATACCTCTCTTTACCACCCAGCAGCACAGAGCCACACTTCCCTGCCGTTCATGAATAATCCAGGCTGCCCGACAGGCCATTGCACTCAGCTTTGTGGGGGAAGAAGCTAGAACAAAAGACGGGCAGCTCACAGTGCGGTTTCAGCTGAGTAGGCCGAGAAGACAATGGTAACTAGTGTCAGTACAGGCTAGGGCTGGCGGAAAAGACTTTAGAGCAAACCGCAAATCAAGGCACTGGCTTCCATCTCGGTTCTGCCAGGCCAAACACCATAACTTTCCTTCTTTTCTCCATCTGAAAAAACAAAGACAGGCAATGTGAGAAAGTTTCCTCTCATCTTTCCTTGCAGATGCTTGGCTTTATTTTACCAAAGCAAAGGGCTCTTGTTATTATATAAGATATATTTTCCTCAAGATAAACAGTTTTGCCATGCTTATGAAGTCACTGATGAACCTTTACAAGAACACCAGGATGCTGGACCTTTTCCTCGTTCAGCTGCCCCCACCCCTGTGAAGATTTTTTGTTCCAGTCCAGTTCACACCTTATAACAGCTTGAAAGTATTTGACATCTCCAAACACACTGGGCCTGGATTAGCAGATGTGGTTGGACTGCAGCCACAGAGGCAGTTATTGTGTTAGGCGGTGTTTGGGAGAGGTGGGGGCTGCACTAAAAAAAGGGCCGTCATCTGGTAGCCCTGACTGTAACTGTCCAACAGCCACCCGTAATTCAGGCCCTAATAATGAGGGGATATACTGCACGAGTCTCACTGTGTTTTGTTATAATCTGCCGAATTGTATTCAGAATTCTCTCAGCAGAATAATACCTAATTTAACTTTGTCCTGATTGATGATCAGATTAATGGTCATCAGATTGAACGTCTCAGGGATCATAATTTGAATCCTGTATTACATGAACTAATGAACTCTTTCTTGAATTCTTAACTGGATAAATAAAGCTAACAAATTGATTCATTTGCTTCAAAAAATGAGACAGGATTCTAACGTTAATTGAATAAAAAAACTTTTTTTTTTCAAGAATCTATAACTAAAGTTTTATTTCTTTTAAGAATACTGTTTTCTTGTAGAACCCCATTTTAGTTGATCCTAAAATAGTTCGGTTTTGACAAATCTCACAAAAATGTCAAAATGACCTGCTTCCATCAGGGTAGAATTTTTCAGTTCTGGTTAAACCATTCCAAATATTTTTAATTTCAAAATATTGTAGGTAAATTAACTAAATTATATTGCACTTTTCTATTCATACCAGCAGCTCAAAGTGCTTTAACCTTGAGCCTCATTCACCCAGTTGCACTCACAGTTGTAAACACATTCATACATGAATAAGCAGATCAGTGGGTTACTTTGGGTTAAGTAACATATAAATGTTTGGGCAGAGGAAGCTGGAACTAAACCTACAACAACAGGATTGGACTATTTTGAAACAAAAACCCTCCAATCAGTGAACAAAAATACCTTGCATAGGCAGACATGTCCTGGAACACAAACAAAATCATGGCAGCAAAGTTGCGCATGCAAGATACAGACAGAGGCTGAGCTTTGACTGACTTTATTGGTTAATAAGAAAAGTGCTTTACTTGTACACATGGAAACACAGAACTGCCGCTGTTCTGGGACCTATTTTATAAAATGATTTTTCCATGTCTACAAAAACGGCACCAAAATGAAAGAATATATTCATGGATACACTCATTGTTGTCTCTGTGCGAACAGAACTAATTGACAGCATCTTTTTAAACTTCCTCTTGGTGAGACATATTGTGAATAGTCATAGGCTGGAATGAGACTATCATGGTAAGATAATCTTGTGCAAGAATGTGAGTCTAAATCTGACTCATAACAAAAATAAGGGCTTTTAAGTAAGTAAAATGCAACAGTTAGTTCTTCTGCTCTTAATATTTATTATAGATTTTAATCATGTTATATTATAGTGAATCATTAAGTCTTTTTATTTTTATTTTGATAGACTTTCACATTTCATTTGAGTTTTTAGTAAGGCTATCTTTTCTGGTAGCTAGCCTGCAATAAGTTGTTGGACAGACACGCTGCTTTCAGGTTGCCAGATATAGTTGTAAATCAGTATTACCTTTTTAAGATGGATGCTACTCCTTTAGCTAGCATACATGTTTATTTTTCAGATGCATGAGTCTTTATTCAGGCAGATGACAGAAAGTTAGAAGCAACAGGTGGTTAGGGGGAGTGTTGGCGTAGTGACCAGCAAAGCAAAGCCCTAAACCCCACACTGCTCCCCGTTGGTTTAAATGCAGAGGTAAATTTCTCCAATGTGAGATCAATACAGTTCAATTATTATCATTATTATTATTAAGCCCCCCCCCCAAAAAAAAAAAAAAAACACACACGCACACACATAGGTACACCCTCATACATGTAACTAAGCCATGTCTAAATGCGATATTTCACTTTTACAAGATCTTATGGCTATAGTTATGGCTTCATAGAGAAATCAATTTTAACTTATATGATTAAGAACTAAAGAATACATTTGCAGTAATTAATTTTTTTCTTCTTTTTTTTTCTTTATTCCAGTTTTAGACAATCATAATTCTTTGTTCTCAACCTGAATGCAGCCCGACATCCAGCACCTCAGATAAAACCCTATGTGTTGACACAGCACTAAAAGAAACACACGCAGTTATGTTGAACTGTGTAACCAGAGCTCATAGCCGTGGCATGTATGCACATGTTTCTCCAGTTCTTGACCTGGGAGTGCTGCAGCTCCATTCCTCTTTTAGATTTTAGCAGCAAGTTATTTGCTGCTTGTGAAGCTGTAAACCTAAAGATGTAAGATTTGTTACCTGTTTATGCTTGTGTTTCATTTTATTCATTGATGATTGGATGTGGTTAATTCCTCTGAGTCTGGCTGAAAGCAAGCTGTGTTGACATTTAGCCTCGGCCATAAGGTACATGTTTGACATCACTTCTGCATTTGACCTCTGACATTATGTGGCTTGTTCTGTTGAAAAACAAAAACACAAAAAAAGGACACAGATAATGCACACATAAGCACCCATACACCAATACGCTTGGGGAAATCCGGCCAAAGTTCCACATGTATATTCCCCTATGACTCTGTGTCGTATTGGAGATTTACACCTAGTACTTTGACTGACAGGTAAACAAACATGTTTGCACGTTGATTAAATTAATCAAAAGTCAGAGGTAATCCCATCAGGATGGGTGGAGAAAAGATAAAAACTTGGCTGTGATAAAGAGTGTTTCCCTCTGAGCTCATAGTTAGGATTGCAGAAGTTGTTGACACCGCGGCATTTTCTGCTAAATTGACTTTGCTTACATATTGAAGAATGACAAAGAATGATAATTATAAACATGCTATCACATGACGGTAAAAGAAAACAACTTAATATCTCAGATTTTTTATTGTTTTTGTTATTAAAGTCAACTCTATTGAGCACCTTTTAATTTTCTCTTTTTTTTGTCAAAACTAGTAAAAATAATCATAAAGTGCATTTGATTTTACTAAACAGTTTAAATGTTCATGTGCTCCTTTTCTATTGAAAGCCCTGGGATTTAAAGCCCCAGTATTTCCTTTAATCAGGTAACAGATATCCTGGATGATTCATCAGGAGGCTTTCCCTGAGGTGGGTAAAGTACCCAAACATTTTATTTAATTAAAAGTAACATTACTTCATCATATTTTATTTTTACACAAGTAAAAGTAAAATGTAGCCTTTAAAGAAATTACTGAAGTAGGAGTAAAAAAGTTTTTGGTGAAAAGGCTACTCAAGTACACAGTAACTGATTTACTGATTATCGATGATCATAACAAGTGATTTAAGATTTTATTGAGTTATAAAATTAACAAAATCAATAGTTACAGTATGTAGAATAGATTAAACTTCAGTATGTTTACTGTACTTTCACTTATCTCCAAAGGACATGGCCTACTTAGCAGATGGAAAACAACATTCAGCTAATAACCCTTGAGTAAATTAGTCACTTGTTTATGCTCTCAGGAATCTCCCACTGATGACAGGTCAAAATATTTTCAAAACTCAAATATCAAACTTAAAAGTATAGTGTTGGATGTTAATTTTCCCGGTGGATCATCAAAATATGTGGTCCTTCTAATTGTCAATCATTCTGGTGATATGTTTACGTAAGGTCGTCCTACGGGCTTGTCCCCATTTCCACTTACAGGTGGTGAGTCTGACAGCGGAAAAATTGCAAATCTTCTTTTGGGAAGTAAGCTTGTATGAACGATGCAAACTGCAACTTTTAAACAGAGCGTGCACGTGCAATTTTTTTTAAAAGTGAGGGCGGTTCTTTTTAGAAATTTGTGAAAATCCCCCACTGTACCTTTAACAGTAAACATCCCCATTGCAAAGAACAGTACCCCTTTTTGTCATTCTATTCTTTATAGCAATGGATAACAAACCTTTAACTTAAACATAGCAGAAGTACCTGATCCTGACAATTAGGTGAGTGCAGTCAGAGAGCATCATTTGACAATAAATTATTTTTATCTATTTGTTGCAGTTTTTTTTTATCTTTTGTAAAATAACATTTTTGCTATTTACTCTGATTTCAATTAAATGATCTCAGTAGTTGCCAAACTGTAACCTCATTTTCAAAAAGTATTACCGGTACCTTAAAAACAGTAATGGGGAGCATTCCTTTTTTCCCCCACATCATGACTTTGCCACTATCTATCAATCTGTCTTTAAAAAAAAAAGGTTATGAAGAGGTCCCCATTGTAAACTTGTGCTCCTAGCAGCCCGAGAAAATTTGGTTACTCTTCTGCCTTATCTTAATTTATGGACTTTACACTGCATGAACGGAATGAAAAAAAAAAGTTTTTTAAACTATCCTTTCAAAAAAAAAAAACACTTGCAAAATTTAGACTGTCAGTACTGTCCAAGTAATTCAGTAATAAATGATGGACAGCTAATACAAAAACAAGTTTGCATTTGCTGTTGCCAACGTAACATTTTTTCACAAAAGATAAAATGCGATGTCAAAAGTACAGAAAATTTAGAGGAAGTTTTACTCTTTAGAACATATCATTTGATCTCTATGCTAAAACTTTAAGTTTTCTGTATTGACAGACCTGGGCTCCATCAATTGTTATCTGTGTCACCACATTGCTCATCACAAGGTGTAAATTTAATCAGGAGAGCTTCTTTGAAGCTGTGAAAACTGATGACGAATAAACCTTTTTTCTAATCAGGAAGTAGTCAGATGCCTTTAGGATTTTGCAATGATCAAACAAAGAAACTGTCATTAGTTCAACAAACTGTTTAGATTTTATGTTTGACATGGTCATCTGTAATTGTATCAGTTATCCGTCCCTTACCTGCTGTAGGCAGCGGTTTATTATTGAACTCAGTTTATGGACAGAATCCTTATTGGATTTAACTGGATAATTGAGCTACATTACATTAAGAATATTTGAGATCTTAAAGGGATAGTTCGGTATTTTTGACATGAATCTGTATGGCATCCCCATCACCAGCGGCATGCAATCACACTGACTTACCCCTGGCAGCGTCCTGTGAGCAGAGTTATCGTCCAGTTTTGGTCAAGCCGAAAGTAGTCCTGCAGGTTTTTAGGAGCAGCGAAAAAAAAATTTTTTCTCCCCCAAAAACTTTATGTTTAAAAGAGTGATATTTTCGCATCC
>NW_015151443.1:264496-282234 GCF_000732505.1 Cyprinodon variegatus
GGATGCGAAAATATCACTCTTTTAAACATAAAGTTTTTGGGGGAGAAAAAATTTTTTTTTCGCTGCTCCTAAAAACCTGCAGGACTACTTTCGGCTTGACCAAAACTGGACGATAACTCTGCTCACAGGACGCTGCCAGGGGTAAGTCAGTATGATTGCATGCCGCTGGTGATGGGGATGCCATACAGATTCATGTCAAAAATACAGAACTATCGCTTTAAACAGTTCCAACCTAAAAAAAACAAAAAACAAAAAAACAATTACAACAATACATGTAAATGGTGTTCTATTAATACATACAATTTACATTGATTAATTATATGAACTTTGGAACATATGCACTGCAACATAGAACGCTTTAAAGATAAGTGGTCCAAAGGAAAAAGTGTAGAAATTATAGGAGTAGTTTATTTATTTAAGCAATAAAACTTTTTTGTAACAAAGGAGATAGAGATGTTGAAGTATAAATAAGAATAAACTTTAATTTCATGCTAAGAAAATTCATATTATCCGTTTGGGAAGTTCGTCTCATATACAGCCAGGTTATTTCTTTTCAGTCTCCTGAGAAAACTCTGGCTGATCTCTGACAGATCAAAAATGACTCTTACTGGTTCAGATTAGGGCTGCAACAATTAATCGGATTAATCGTGATTACTCGATTATTGAAATAATCGTTAACTAATTTAGTAATTGATTAATCGTTAACTGGAGTTTAGACTCTAAAACAGAAGTCTTCAACAGGGGGTCCCCTAGGGGTTCCACAGAGGTACTGCATGGGAGTCGTAAAAGTTTTGGTTGATTAGACTTTTCTTATATTCCCTCCTGCAATTTTTTTCCACTAATTGAAATGTCTTTAAATCCACATTAACATGAATTCAACACACTGTAGTAAACGGATAAATGGAGGATAAAGATGTCTTTCAGTCATCAATGCACTAGGGTTGTCACGATACCGATACTAAGGAAAATATTCGATACTCGCTACCATTTTCGATACCACAAGGATAAAAACTCCAAATTTCAACAGAAATATTTTGATTAATAATTAAAATACAATAAATAAATACAATAAACAATAAGAACAATATTTTGAGGTTGTTTGCTGTGCAGAGTATTACAAGTGTTACAAAAAAAGTGTTACAAAAAAAGTCTGAAACTGAAAAGTGCACAGAATTATTCAATCACAATGTTCAGAAAGTGCATTTTCCTATATTCTGCACTTTAGATAAATGACTGTTTAGGTGCCACTGGTGGTGGCACTGTATCGATACTTTTGAAAATTAGTATTGTATCCAGATACAACGTTTCAGTATCGATACTTTTTTAAGTATCGATATTTTTGACAACCCTACAATGCTCACATTCAGCGACACACAGGAGCTCTTTCTAGCTGGGCACCATTTCATTCACAACACCTGTCCCATCAACCAGGAATCAGAATCAGAAATACTTTAATAATCCCAGGCTGAAATTACTTTTGTTACATTACTCCATATCTAATAGAGTTACTATAGGAGCAGTTTCATATAACACAATTTCATACAATATATAATTAGGGGGTCCCCGCACCATCTCGCAATCAGTTATGGGGTCTTTGGCCTGGAAAACGTTGAAGACCCCTGCCCTAAAACATGCCTTTAGCTGACAAAGCGATCACTTAGAGCAGCAATTATACCAAAGTTGTAAAAATATGTAAACATTTTGCATTTATTAGGAAAATCTTTTTCGCCTGTCAATATGTCCTATCCAGATCTCCTCAAGTGGAAAAGTTTTGGTTTCACCTGATTAAATTTCACAAAAATTCTTCTTTCAAGAACATTGCTATCCTATAATTAATCAATTAATCGAAAACATGAATAAAAGATTGATCGATTTGCAAAATAATTGGTTAGTTGCAGCCTTAGTACAGATGAACACAGACTTCACTGAGGTTTTCATAAAACCTTTTGGGCAGCACCTGTGATCATGTGATCAGCTGGAGCGGCTCTACTTGTGGGATTCGGGAAACCACTGGGAACTAATGGGTTAAATGCCATATGGTTATGAAGCTTGGGAAGGAAGCTGTGAATAAAGTGGGGGTGACCTCTGAACAGTCTGACCCAAGTGACATTGATTAGAATTAGAATGTGAAGTGTGTACGGTGGCATGGATTGGGGTGACAGGCAAATCTAATGCATGGCTGGAGGGGGGACTCAAACCACTGCCATAAACTGAAAGAAGGGACATGGTGGCACTATTGCAATGCTAAACATTTCATCTTATCAGAGATCTTTTGTTCAGCTTTAACACCATTTATTAATTCTGCTTTAGTGATGTCTTTCATTTATGACTGCTTCTGCTTCCCCTAATGAACAGTCCTGGAGGAATAGCTCTCTTGTTCTCTCTGCTCATGTTTTTTGCTTGTTTTGGCTAAATGTTTCTAGGAAGGGCTTTTTTGTTTAACCACATCCTGTTAACAGCCAGACATAAATGGGTCAAAATTAATGGTCAGCTTTGTCTCAAGTGTCCTCGGCCTTGTGGGCTGCTTTGCGTTTTGTATTGACTCGGGTGGCCTTTCTGCACATGAGGGGGAAGCTCGAGGCAGATGGGGGCAGGGTGAATGGCATGCGTTGGGTTTTAGGAGAGGAGGAGGGGTGTTGAGGAGACGTGCTGTTCATTGGCTCCATGTTGCAAAGAAAAAAATGCTTATGGCTTTGCTGCATGACTGGGCATTTGTGACAGCCAAAGTCCTGCCTGTCACATCTGCTGGGAGCAGTGTGCTGTCAGCCACAAGGCTGGTAATCAATCACTCACGGGTAGTGGCTAAAGAGGCAGTTTCATTTAAACAAATGTAGGCTTTAGTGGAAATTTGTCCATAAATAGGGTGGAAGATTAAAAAAATGCTTTATCTGAATCTAGGACACATTATGGGCAAAAGTGGTAAACTGCCCATTTCATTGCTGAGACGCAGCTGCAGGGAGTGTAGAGGAAAGAAAATTCCCAGTTACGTTTTAAAGGTGGTGTTACCTGTAGGTTAATGACTTTCTATGTTGAACTATCCTTTCAGTAGAAGTAGGTTTTTGGGTCATTTTATATAACAGCTTTCTAACAGAGAGACTGTATGCCTTTGGCTTGTTTTTAAGGAGGAAGAAATGGACTGTCTGTAGCACGGAAAGTTAAAGCCTGAGTGAAAGAGCATTTCCCTTTGTTTTTTGTTATGTTTTGGCTATCAGACTGGATCTCCTTATGACTAGCTACAGGTCATTTTCTTTGACCTGGGAGGTGCTATGCAGCCCTAATGACTGGCACGCCTTGTGGATATTTCAATCATATTTATTGTAAGATGAAACATAACAAACCAGCAACTTCGCTGAGTAGTTTTGAAAAAAAAAGAGTTGTTATTTCGGTTTTCGCAGCATGTCTGAGATTACACTGTAAATGTTTAGCTGCTGGTAAGGAGAAATTAAATATGTCTATTACATAACACTGCGGAAAATAGTAATACCAGCAGATAAATTCAATCTTGTCAGCAAACACAAGCTGCTAAAGGTTAAATATTACCAAAATACTACTGCTAAAACAGCTAGCTTAGCTTTCCTCTAACATGCAGTGCTTTGAAAGATTATTCATATTCTCTGAACTCTTTCACATTTAGACCAAAGACAAAATTGAATGAATTCTATTGTAATTTAATGTGATAGGCAACCACAAAGTGATGGTTTAATTCAGAGGAAAATATAACTTTTTTTTTTATTTTGATTTAAAATACATACAAAACTAATATAAATCAAATTTTATCCCTAAAGGGAAAAATGGTGGTGGTACACTGAAAAAAAAGATCTAAAAATGAGTACTAATTACTTAAAAGAAGTGTATTTACCCTTAATTTGAGAAGGTAAATAAGGTGACCAGCCATGGAATGAGCATTTCTACCTTTAAAATAAAAATAATTAGATATTATGCACTCGAAATAAGAAACTTTAGTTTTATTTTTTTAAACGTAAATTGTCATATTCCTCTGTCAAAGTGTGTAACTTACCTAATTAAGTGAAGAAAAAATTAATTATTTTAACAAATATTGATAGATTTCAATTTTTTTGGGAGAAAAGGTGGCCAAAAGTGATGGTACAGGATAGATCTTGACACTTTTTCATTACTTTTTGGATGAACTTTTAAATTAGCTGTTTCTGGGGGGAAAATGGGGAAAATATGAACATCCACCATCTAACTGGTAAAGCTGGTTGACACTTACCAAAAGATGTAAAGCTTCAATTGCAATAAAACGTAGTAAAGTTAAAAAAGATATTCACTCATGAGGTACAAATATGCAATGCAGTATCAGGGCCAGGCTTGACATTTTTTATAGGTATGTTTAGAAAAAAAGTGGTAATATTATGAGGATAAAGTCATAAAATTACAAGAATAAAGTTGTTATATTAAGAGAATAAAGTCGTATCATTCCGAGAATAAAGTTGTAATATTACGAGAATAAAGTCAGAATATTATGAGAATAAAGTTGAAAAGTAAGTCATACCAGAGCCTGTTTCAGAAAGAAAGCTTCCAGCTCCGACCAGCATATGATGATCACCAGCATCACCACACAGTAACCCGAGTCCACTTTGACCTACTGCCCAATATGATGCTGGTGTGCTAAAAGATTTCCTTATTTGTCAAACCAGAGCCAAAGTATATGCTTCACATGATGCTCAACATTCCTCATTTTAGGGAAGAGTTGTCATGTTATTCTCTTAATATTAGGACTTTATTCTTGTAATGTTACGACTTCATTCTCCTAATTTTACGACTTTTTCTCATAACTTTTTGACTTTATTCTTGTTGTGACTTTATTCTCATAATATTCTGACTATTCTGGAAATAAAAAAATAAAAAATATCTAGCCTCATCATACAAAAGTCATTTAAAAAACATATTTCATTTTCCTTTCCACTTTCAAGTAATGAACTGCTTTGTTCAAAGCTCAAGGAAAAAGAATACGTTTTTTAGGGCACTGCAAAGGTATTCAAGCTTTCAGGAAATTTCCTAACAGCTTTGTACTCATACGTGTACTTTATGTTTTTGTCTTTGGCAGTACATAAAGATCCCAGCACCGACGGCCGAATCTCCAGATGGATTCCGAGTCTTCTCATTTTACCTTTCCAGTGACAGCAAAGACAAGCCTCAGTCCAGCTTTGACTGCATTCACCAGTTTATCTCAGGGTGAGCAGCACACAGAACTTTTTCCACTGTAGACCACAAATGGAATTCAAAGTAAACGTGGGGTCAGGCTGCAACTGCAGGGCTGGCCTCTCTCTTTAACCTCACTACAATGAACACAACGCCTGCCTGGTCACATTCAGATTTAATGATAACCTTAAGGGCTCTAAACTCCAAAGAACTTAAAGGTGTGACCAGTGAGAACAGAGAAGCAGTGTTTGTGGCTTCACAGGGTCAAAGCACTGCCAAGGAGATGACATTACTCACTTTAAGCCTCCAGAGATTAAAATCTGTTTTTATAGAGATAGGACATTGTACCTGATGTGGTCCTAGAAGCAGTTTTTAACATTAAGAAAAAGACAGAACTTATTTGGCAAATGTAAATAATGTTGAATGAGCTCCAGGACTTAAATACCTTTTTTGTATGTACAGGGAGGGCAGGGATCACCTGGAGAGCCAGGGTAGCATTCAAGACAAGATCACCGTTTGTGCCACAGACGACTCCTACCAGACCACACGGGAGCGCATGTCTCAGGTGGAGAAGGATATCTGGAGCCGCACAGCCATTGAGATCAAGCCAGGACCAAGTAAGATTTGGCCAAAATGAGCTTTAAGTTCCATAACTGCTTACAGCACTGAAGCGATTGTTCAGATTATTTATGTTTAAATTTAGGTTGTGTTAATGGCAGAATATAACTGTCTGGATGTGTTAATTTTAGTAAAAAATCAGATTTTTATTCAAAGGTTGAAACTAGCAGCTAGTCTAAGAGGGCCAAAGAGTAAAGCAGATTTCCACCATTACAAAACTAGTAGAGCTAGACACAGTTTATGAAAGGTTGTTTTGTGGTTAGGTCTGTCTTTTTATGGTGCAGTAATGTTATACTTCTCAGAAGAAAATGCACATACACTAAGTCGTGATTATAGGCAGCAGTATGAAAAATGTCCTCCATTTCCATAATTGTATGTGATTTAATGCTTGGAAAGGAAGACCTGCCAACTAAACTGGAGACATCCGTGAGATTGTTAATCTATGCCCAGTTATATTAACACATTATGTATAGACACTAGGCTTATACACGGGGCAGTGTTCAGGAAGAACTCTTTAAATTTTCCAATTTATTGTGAGCCACCCTGGGAATCTCAGCACTGACTTTAATGAAACTAAAACATCCCTCAAGCTGTTTTCTTTTAAAACTCTAGTTGCTTCATGTTTGAAATGTTGCACTACAGGTTATTTTAGTAAGAGCTGAAAACCTCCATTACCTGGTCCAAGATAACTGTTGATACATAACCTTGCTATAATTTATGAATCTTGTAGTCTGTTCAGTGGAAAGCCATTTCTTGGTAGCACAACGCTTGTGCATTTCGTCACACAATATTTAACGACTGATAAGTATTGAGATCTTATGTGATTGACAAATATGATGTAGCAGACAGTTTGAAGAGGAAGAAAATAAGATATGTTTTTTAGTTGTTGTTGTCTTCCTCTTATCTGGGACCGGGTCGTAGGGACAGCAGTCTCAGCAGACACTCCCATACTTTCCTCTCCCCCCACACCTCATCCAGCTGTGCTGGTGGAAGCTCAAGGTATTCCAAGGCCACCCAGGAGACATGTTCCCTTGAGCGTGTCCTGGGCCGTCCCCTGGGATGTCCGCTGGGCCTTCTACAAGTGGGATGTGCCTGGAACACCTTGCAGGGGAGGCATCCAGGTTGCTTATAAAACAGATGCCAGAGCTACTTAAGCTGACTCCTCTCTATGTGGAGGAGAAGCTACTCCACACTGAGCCTCTCCCGAATGGGTGAGCTCCTCGCCCTATCTCTAAGGGAGAGTCCAGCCAACCTGCAGAGAAAGCTCATTTCAGCCGCTTGTATCTTTTTCTGTCAGTCATGATTTAGATGGCCATAGGAGAGAGTAGGAACGTAGACCGACCAGTAAATCAAGAGCTTTGTACTTTTGCTCAGCTGTCCCTTCGCCACAACAGACCAGCGTCTACACTATATTTCCAGCTGCACTGATTCTGCTATTGATCTCCTGTTCCCTTCTCCGCTCACTCATGCACTGGATCCCAAGGTACTTAAACTCCTGCACTTAAGGCAGGCAGGAACTCTCCTCCAAGGGGGCAAGTCACCACTTCCTGCTACCACTGAAAACAGTCAGCAAAGCACTGCTTCCCTCTCCAGAGATGCCGGACGTTTAGCCAGAATCACTTTGAGGCCTACTGATACTCTGGTGCAGATGGTGGCACGGAAGGTGGGAGGTGACGATACATAACCCCCCCAAAAAAGCAGTATTGGCATCTAAATTTGGCCCAAAATTATTATTAGTACATATTGGGAATTGGTTAGACTAATGTCAAAATATCGGTTTTGGCATCAGACTTAAAAAACCTTCTTCAATAAATATTTACTTTTGTCTACTAATGTTCTTCACAGAACAGCTGTATGTGCATTAAAATTGAATGAGACACTGGACGACTCATATTTAGGTGTGTTGTTGGGGAGTATTGGCCTAGTGGTTACAGCAGTGCATTTTGCTCTGAGAAGGTTGCAAGTACCCGGTTCGATCCCCACAGCCTCCACTCTGGGTTCCTTAGCAAATCCCTTAACCCCACACTGCTCCCCGGGCGCCCAACAATGGCAGCCCACTGTTTCCCAAGGGGATGGGTTAAATGCAGAGGTAAATTTCTCCAACAACGTTCAATTTGTATTTTTATTATAGGTGACTTTAGAAGAAGATACGGAAGTTATAACATGAAAAATGTAAAAACGTTTGCAGAAAACTCAATTTTTTTTAAACATTTCAGACCTACCGTAATTAACTGTTGGATGTGTAAATAACATCTTTCAGTGTTAGCCTCTTATCTTTAAAACCTTCAAAAAATAATGTATGGATTATGGTTCTAATGAGATTAGAGTTATTATATATCTACCAGACATTACTTGGGTCCAGTTCAAATAAGTTCTTCACCAGGAACAATGCCTTCTCTGAGTTAACTGGTTTTCTTTACCAACTCTTGATACATATGATGAGCCCTTTCCTACTACCACACAATTGCACTGGTGCAACAGTCCTCCTGTTTTCTGCAGACAGAAAAAAAAGCATGAGCTTTCCACCATATTCTTTGCGTTCATGCATGGAACCTACTTATTCAAGCTGACTAATACAGGCTTATCAGCTGCACGTGCATAAAGCATACTATGTTAAAAGCAATAGATAAAATGACTAAGCATTTTCTCTGTCTTTCATGTGTGGGCTTGGCTTTGAAATTTTGTAAATCTCCCCTCAGGATAGGATTTGGAATGTTGGCTGTATTTTTACAGGATAATTTCACTGCCTGAGTCTCGTTATTAGATGGGTTTAAAGAATGCTGTTTTTGTTTAGCTTAGTGCAGTAATGACCTTAATTTAACAATTTGAGAATATTGGTGTAACCTATTGGCTCTAATCAAAGATACCTGTCTAACATCTCTGTGTCTACTTTAATTTTAGGTAAATGTGTGAAGGTGCAAAGGAAGCAGGGCCTGGTCTCTGGTTCCGACAGCAGTAACAAACACTCCCCCAGCAACAAAAGGACCCTGATCCCAAGCCCTCTGGCACATCGGCCCTTAAGGGATCGCATCATTCATCTCTTAGCCCTAAAGCCCTACAGGAAGCCTGACATGCTACTGTGGCTAGAGAGGGAGAGGGCCAGCCCAAAGGACAAAGCTGATCTGACCTCTGTACTAGAAGAGGTAAGTGACTGTTGGATTGATATACTTTATCTGAAATGTTAAATGTGACACAAAAAGCAGTTAAACTGCCTTTTCAGATCTGGCTTGAGACCAAAAAAAAAAATGTAAACAGCAACTATAGAAATCCCAATAAATATCACTTTTCTGATTATCAGTCATGCAATTAAAAATAAATCTCTCTAATATCATTAGGTCTATTTCTGGCATATTTTCTATGTTCACATTGTTTAAGAGTCCCGATGCAATCATCAGCTGGAGACTGTGCAGCCACTAGTTACTGTAATTAGGGCTGTGCTTTAATTAGTCCCCTTTGGATGTGAGAAGATTGTGTTTTGACAGGAGAGGCGTGAGGTCATTCAGGCTGGATTCTGAGTGATTGCAGAAAATGTTGGTTGAGATTAGTATGTTTGTATTAGTGGGATTAGTTTATGTACAAGTGATAAAGTTAGTACAACAGCAGTGTGTCAGAGGAGGGAAGCGGAATTTAGAATGGGGTTTGGTTTGTTTACAATTTCAGCTCAACTTGTTTCCTGCTATACTACTTTGTCCTTTCTCCTGTGGATTTATAACATATAAGGGGGATGTTGGTTTTTCTAGGTTGGTAAATTGAATCCTAAGGACAACAGCTACTCTCTGAAAGATGAGCTTTACAAACATGTCCAAAGAGACTGGCCTGGATATCTGGAAGAGGAGAAGCAGCTTATCCACAGGCTCCTTATCAGGTGGGAATTAAGCAATGCAAAATACAAATATTTATGAAAAAAAATGATAATAATAATAAATTCTATAATTAATCTTTTCTTGTTAACGTTTTCTTGTAAATGTCTTTAATAACAGTCATAACGCATGTGAGTTGTCATGTTTCTCTTTGAACACTACCTGAAAACTATGAATCTTAGCATAAAGGTATAAAACCATCTGCAAACATGGCTTTAATTGTAATAGGTCATTACAATTTTTTTGACCTTGTGCAGAACAGTTAGAGAAAATGCATGAATTGATCCACCGGTAATGCAAATGCATCCAAAAGTTTGAAATCGACGAAACTTTTAATATCAGACTAATGTAACCTGACTAATAAAAAGCAGTTGGTATTTAAGGAAGGGGAACTTCAAGGGTTAAAATCACTGCAGATAAAAAAGAAAACATCTTACTTTCCCCCCAAAATATTTTAATAATCCCAAAGATTTTGGAGAAAATATGAAACAACCAAAATAGCGTAATTCTTTGGTGGGTCTGCTATATCTGATGTAACACAGGTAGTTTCCTCCTTCAAAGGAGGTCCCATAAAATCATGAATGCAAAATACCTGTAGAAGCCCAATGAAAGTCTGAACCTGTGTTACTGACACACGACCTTAACCAGACTTTTAAAAGCCTGACGACCTTCATGTTGTCCTCGCTGGTAAATATTAGTGCAGTGAATCTTCCTATGGATTCTTATTTAAGTTTTTGTGATAGATTAGATAAATAAACTGCTTTTGCATTTGATAAAGTTTACTGTTTTTATGAAAATATGTTCAGTGATCCAAACATTTCAGCTTCACATAGAAACTAACACAGTATAAGAGAGTGATAACATTTTTACTGGGCTGTATTAGTGTCAGTGTGATGTTTATTTTTTTGTTTGTGTGCTGCTTTTAAATGAAGACTCCTTTGCAGTGTTGATTCTTTTAATAAAGACATCAAAGCAGTAGAAAATTCTTTATGCATTATCCTGCCAAATGGCAGGGCTTGTAAGGCTGAGCACTTTGGAAGGGATCTCTAAGAGCTTGCCAGAAAACATTGAAGCCATGTGCTTCAGTGACATTTTAGAAATACTGTATTCCTGCCAGTAAGTTGCAGCAGCCCCATTAAGTTTGAAATATTTTCAGTTGTTCTCATCCAAGTAATTTAAAATTTAAAAAACAAAATAAAATCATAAATATAAATAAAGCAGGGGTTAGAGATACCTCAAAATGCTTTTTTTCTGGTTAGTTTATCTGTTCAGCATTTTGTCCATCAGTTTATTCATTAGGTTTCTTTTTTTTTAAGTTTTATAAGCAGAGTTAGTCATTGCTGTTTAATTGATAAGAACATCGTTGTTACTGTCACTATAATTACGAAGGCAAGATCTCATTGCAGGGAGTGACTTTTGGTAATGGCTCTGGTTTAAGGAAGGAGGAGTATGAGGAAAATTACCAGAAAAATGTGTTTGGCAATGAAAAAGTTTAAATGTGCTGCTATTTTTCCTCCCAGGAGACTGTGTTGAGTCTCTGTGCACACCTCGTGCGTGTATTTTACTAAAAACACAGTTGCATACCTTCGCTGATTATTGATTCTATGGAAATACTTCTACTTCTGTATTTGCAAAGCTGTGGTTGCTCTTATTGTTTCACACAAATCTGCAATACCATGCTCCTCCTCTTTATGGATAATAAAATACTCTGGATTAACAGTCCAAGTAAAGGTGTTGTGTTTTAAATCTCTCCACAGGAAACTTCAGCCATTGCACAGCAACCAGTCAAGGAGTCCCCAGCCCAACCATTCATTGCACAAAACTCTTGGAGATTCTCCCTCACGGCTTAGTCCTGCCAAAAATCTCTCAGTGGTAATTAGTCATGTTGCAAGATTTCTGTTTATCATTTCTTAATTTCCTTACGACTTAGGAGGCATTTCCCTCTTAATTTGATGCTTTTATGTAAGCACAAAATATGGCTCTTACCAGAATCTGTTCCACATAGTGGGAAATACAAGTTCATGTTTATTTATAGCCCAGATCCAGGAAATGGAAAGATAAGTAATGTGATGTTCTGTTTTATGGAAATGTTTGGTTCCACAACTAGTCTTTATTGATAATGGGTGTTCACTGAGAAGTTGTTTTACCTTTAACACAGTTGATTAGATTGCATTTATTATTTTTACTTTGTTTAAAACGGCAATTTTTATCTAAATAGTGGCAAATGTCTAACTCACAATTTTCAGCACTATCAGTGTCTATTGTTATCAATACTATGTAGGTTGATATATAGGCTAAACTGGATTAACTTTGAGTTGGTTTTCTTCATAAATGTGACCAAACATTTCATGTTACTTCTTTTTTAGAGTTTCCTGATACTATAACATTTTCATTCTCTGAATTTTATTCAGCATGATGAAATTATTTATCCACATACTAAAAGCTTTGGAAGTTTGCTAATAAGCTTTAATTTATTTCTTTTTTCTCTCACCTCTAGAAACGCTCACTAGCTTTGGACCCTTCTAACACCCAAACCCCCAAAAAACAAAAGCTGTCAGAACACTGTCTGCCCTTGCAGTCACCTCCTCATGCGGACTGTAGCACCAATGGGGCTCATAACTCCTCCAATCACGAAACCTCTTGTGTGGCAACAAAAACCGAGCCCGACATAACCAATAATCGTCTTCAGGGAAACCCAGATGGTTTGTATTCGCCGCACAAACTCAGCACGTCGTCTACTGTTTCTAAACTGGAGGGGATGGAACCAGCTCCCACTTTACCCAGTCCCAAACCTCGACACAATGGCTCCTCTATATGCACTGAACAGCAGCTCACTAATGGCCAGCACAAAAAGAAAAGGTCCAAGAAACACAAAGACAAGGAGCGAGATCGATTAAAGCCAGACTGGATAGAAACTAGTCCAGACATGAAGCAGAACCAACAAAATCATAAAGGTGAGTTTTCAAGTTTTACCAGGTTATAATTTATGTCATGCTGTAAAGATAAAGGATAGAGTTGTGTATAAAGGCTGTTTAAACAAAGAGTTACGAGTTCAAGATTAAGTTCAATTATTTTTTTTTTCTTGAACCTAGAAATATAGAACAATTAAACTATATTTGATATAGTTAAATTCAAATCAGCAGTAAAGGCGCTGATTCTGTTGATGATTGACTGTAGAACAGCTGGGTGACCTATGGTCGAGCCTGTCAGCAGGCAGATTTACCTCCTGCTTTGCTTGGCTCATGTAACCGCTCGCCTTGGATTGGCTGTTATCAGACACACTGTTAAATAACAGTTAGCCCTGATATGATGGGCCTGTTGTCTGATTTGAATTAGTATGCAGAAATAACATTATTCCTCTATGTGAATGTGTGTTCTACGCAGCTCCAGATGATGGAGAACACAAAGCACCTGTTAATAAAACCTCAGCTGAAGAAGTGCCCGACTATTTCATGTAAGTTTACAAACATTTTTCTTGCATGAATTTATTTTTATGAATAAAACCTGACTCGACCTTTACTTCAGGAGTTGTAGCAGAGTAGTTTCAAATTTCACTTTTAACCTTTTATTTTTGAAAAGAAAAGTTTCCCCTAACAGTATGATTTAACTTTAACCCATTCAGATAAACATAGAAGGCGATATAAATATGAGGTCACTGAAAATAAGTCTGAAAACTAAACATCAGATGTCCTTGATTCATACATCTGGTCAACACACTATGCTGTTAACACAGTGACTTGACTGCCATCTAGTGGATGGACCTGACACATGCTTGTTTTCCAGAAACATATTTCCCTTTTCTTTTTAGAAAATACAAGACCGTAAGGACACTGGAGCAGCGGCAACAGTATCAAGATGACTTTTGTGCCGAGTATGACGAATATAGAGCCCTTCATGACCGGATTGGGGCCATCACTGAGATGTTTGTTCAGTTGGGCTCAAAGATCAACACCCTCACGCCGGGAACACAGGAGTACAAGGTACTTTCTGTGTTGGGAGCCTGCTGAAACTGCTCCATTAATAGAATAGCAAACAGAATGTGGCACACATACAGGGTAGTAACACTCTTCTTTTTTTTTTCCAGCTCATGGAGGACCAAATACTCCAAAAATATCGAAAATATAAGAAAGTAAGGATATTTGAAGTATTCTTAATCTTATTCACTCCTTTCAGGCCATGGTGCAATTCTTTTTTCATTAAAACTATGATTGTTAGGCTTTATAAAAGCTAAACCAAGCATCTATCTGCTGTAATGATCAAGAGTTTATGGATTTAATTCTTAATACAGACTTTTTTCCTTTGTTTTAGAAGTTTCCAGGGTATCGGGAAGAGAAGAAGCGGTGCGAGTACCTCCACAAAAAACTGTCCCATATCAAAGGCCTGATCACAGAATATGACCGTGCGCAGGGACTCGTCTCCTAGTGAAAGCTCTCTACCCTTGGTGGGTTCTATCAAAGTGGACCAAAAGACTCAAGGTGGACCCAAAGACTGTCCAGCAGGGTCTACAAGTTGCTGAAACACTTTCCTCTACAAAGTGTTAATGGGATGGAGGGTGTTAAGGTTCTCTGCCAAAAGTGGGCCAAGACCACCTACTCGTGATCAAATGTTACCCTTTAAAGTTCTGCTTTTTCAGCTGTTTATGACTGGAAATGCTTGTTTCTGCTCTGCTGTTAAACATGATGAATATAATGAAAAAGGCCAACAGATATGATCCTTCCTGCCTAACTACATCTTTTTTTTTTTTTTTATCTTATCTTTAAACTGGTTGAAACTTAAAGTATTGTATGTAGTGAAGTGATGGTACAATCAATCTTAGGGGTATAAAAATTCCACTGAAGTGTATATTTAAGAATATTTTTTGTGCGTTTTGCAGATAGAAAATATATTTAGGTGCATCAATTATTCATTTCTTACAAGAAGAAAGTTGTAAATGCACTGTAAGGATTTTTAAACTTTATAAACTGGCAGACTAATCATTTATAGAAATTATCCTGATTAAAATATGTCATTTATCCCAAAAAACTGCAGAACTGAAACCTGATCTGGTATTGATCACTAAACTGCATTTCCAATTGCTGCTGAGTCAAGAGTTGGAAACTTGCATATTTGAACTACAATCAAAAAGATTTGCCCGTTTGTGTTATGTCTTCGTCACAGAAATGCCACAAAATGACAGTACTGAGTACTACTTAGGGGGGCTACTGAAAAAAGACCCTTTTTTCACTTTAATCAGACTGTTACCATTAAATCCACCAGAGGTCGGTATCAACCCAAGTAATCCACACATACAAGGAATGAGGATGGAAGTCGATACCGGTACTTTAAAATGTGTTTGATAAAGCAGATCAGGAGATGCTTACTTTTTTTTTTTCTTTTCTTTTTTATGTCTAACCATTTTGTTGGTTAGTTACTGTACGGAGATCCCTGTTTTTCAGCAGAAAAGGTCTTCAAATTTTTATTTATGAGAAACTCTCCTGGACTCTTTCCATAAATTTTCATTTGGATTAAATTTGGTCGACAGACGGGGCCAATCAAACAGCTTTATTCTCTTTTTCTTCAGTTGACCAGTAAGTCCAGAAAGAATCCATAGCAAGAACACCTTATTTTCTGTTTTTATGGAGGAACGCTACCTGCTAATTCCAGTTTTTTTCTAACCCTTTCTGAAATGTGCCTGTAACGAGTGCCACTTCTACAGCTCTTTAGAGGCATCTTTGGCAAGTAGAAACCTTTCTGTAGACCTTTGGCTAGGATCAAACTGTGAAGGACATCATTTTCCTTTGATAAATGGTACCACTTCTCTCAACTTTCACTTTTCTCCTGCACTTGATAATCTTTGTGTCGTCCCTACTACATAACTTAATTCTGGGTCTAAAAATCTTTCATTTGATTTGTATGGGTCACTTGGGTAGCTACTGACATGGTGCAGTTCATGTGGTCTGTGATGAAAATCTGATTTACAGAATATTTACTAAAAAAAACAACTTTGTAATGTTTAGTACTTATTTCCCTAACTGTATAATTACTGGATTTCACATAGTTTGTTTCACACAAATGTAGCCTACAGTACCATTAACTGCCTTGTTTTTATGAAAAGATTACCAGTGTACACAATTCTTGGTTATTTGGACAACAGGTTTACTTCTATGGGGGGAAAAAAATGCTGTTCACACTGTACAGTAGGTGATCATTTCATTGTATTACTGTTAAGGGCCTGACTAGGTTTAATGTGAGGCTTGGAAAAGCAGAATACAAACTTGTTTTAGCATTATATTAGGTGTTATTAAGACAAAGGTGTCTAATGTGTGTCAATTAGGGAACCACAAGAGGTTGTTTTGGTCGATTTCTCTCTTAATCCACATTTTTTGGCTTCAGCTGGATCTAAAGACCAATGAGAACACAAAAAGGTGCACATGAAGATTTAAGATGCTCGGATGCCACAACTTGTATCTTAGAAGATTTAAGTTTTATAGGCAGTTGCATCTCAGTAGCAGTACTCACACCTGTTGTCTTAAAAGTGTCTCATATTAGACAGAGTTATTTACCTTGACATGCACTGCTTCGCATATATCAGACATTTCCAACCCTCCTGGTTTGTCCTGCTTAGTTCTGCTCTCAGATCATTTCTATAAATGGCTGTTAGTCCAATTGTAGTTTTAAGTAACTGGTAGGTGGTTTAGAGGTTGTCAATTGGTTTCTGTTTTGTTTGTTTTTTTGCTGTTGGTTTGTGCCATTTACTTATGTCTTAATTTTTTCATCATTTGTTGTCTTAGTGTCTGTGTGATAATCATAAACTGGGAAAAGAAATAGTCTTACCTGCCATGTCTTTTAGAGACAGCCATAAAAAAGGAAGAATACCTGCAGGGTTTTAAATAAGACATGTTTATTTCTTTTGACCATTTCTTAGTGTAGGAAATCTATTGCCAAACATTTAAGCAATGTTTTTGCATTCTAATTAACCATTTTATATGTGGTACTGTATGTATGAAGGATTTGGGTGACAACACATTAGTGGCACCGGCTATTTGAGGAAAAATAACCGATCTGACACAATTCAAAGTAGTTTTTAATAAAACTCAAAACAAAAATACACAATTTTAATACATACCCAAAATAATGTATGGGAATTTATCCAGTGTTACTGTTTTCAATACAAAAAAACAACTTTTAAACCATAATTTGCTGAAAGCAATATATTTTAAACCATTTCCCCCAAACAGTTTACAAAGATGTATCAATAACATAAGTGGTTGGACCAATTGTGAAAAAACGCCTATGTTTCTTTTTTGTTTACCTTTCGCAGGAGCAAACTAACTACTGAAGGTGCCTTTTTTCACACAGGAAGCAGACAGATTCATTATTCATGTATTAATTTAGTGGGGAAAGAAAAACCTGCCAGCAGGAATTACAAATCTGTAGTGTGACACTGTTGCCACTTTTTAAAAGTGCTTTGTCTATCCCATTTTTAAATCTCTAAAGATGCCTTAAATGCACATACTTTTGCAACAGGTATCTTGAAAGTTTTCCAGTGATACAGATTTGGCCTTATGAGTTGAAGGCTTATTGGGACACTAACTTAAACAGATATCTGCTTCCATTTTCTTTTGAAGCAAGTCTACATTTATGTTTTATTGCATCTTCCAGCTCAGTGAATTGCTTTTAAATTTTGCCATGAGGGTGTGCTTTAATAGATTGCTGGTACTGGAAATGCCACCACCACACCAATGGAAATGTGAACTAAAAATCTTATATTGAGTGTAAAATCACTGCATTTTATCTGCTTGGAACAAATTTATTTATTGCTTTATACGTCTGCGCATTCTTTCGGGGATTATTTTGTGCGCCGCTCAGCCATTCTTTGCACAGCTAAACTAAACCATTGTGAAAGAGACGATGGAATATACTGTATTTTTGCAATATCTGGATGCTTTATCATGTCATCCTCTTGAGAATAATCTTTTACAACAAAATGTATTGTTTCAGTGAAATTGAAAATAAAAAGCTCTTTAATTGTACAAGGTGTTATGTGTCCTGACGAGGTCCGTGTAATATAATTTCTGAAATTATTAAACACTACAACACATTAGACACCCGTTTCAC
>NW_015151443.1:282431-292997 GCF_000732505.1 Cyprinodon variegatus
ACTGATTCGTAAAGTCAGAATGACAACAGGCAACAGGAAGTGCCTATATCACACCACTGGAACTAGAGATTTTAATGCAGAAATGTGAAAACAAACTGCACTACAGCTGCGAAAGAGAGATGACGTAGGATAAAATTTCTGCTCAGTTAATGCATAGGTATATATACAGACTCAAGGTGCAGGCCATTTTAAAATTTATAAGCGCACCCCTCTCTGTTGTTCCATTTGTAGACCACTAAAATAGCATAGAGTCTCCCTGTAAATATGTTATTCTCTGTGAATTAATGTGGTTATTCTTTAAATGGAGCCTCTTCTTAATAACATGCTGTTTTTATTTTTAACACCTAATATCTATAACGGACCTAGTAAATGATTTTCCTTTTTTATTGTTTGCAGAAAACTGACTAAATCGGGAAATAAACAATAGGATTGGCTTTAAGTAGGGTGAAAACGACGAACACTGAGTTTACTGAACAAAACCTGCTCCTGACTAGTTTAGCTCTGGGTAGTTGAACTGATTTTAAAATGTTACGTTTTAAGTAAACCTGCTTTAAACCCCTGGTGTATGAAACAAAGTCCAAAGGTTAAATCTATTTTAGAAAAAAAGAAAAACAAGATAACCTGTGAATAGTTTTTTTTCCCCTTCCTAATCTTTCATATCTCTTCATGTTAAGTTTCAGTTACATTATTTTTAGATAAAGCCAGCAGATTCCTTCCCTGGAACATCTAAACCATCTATGTGTTTTCATCTCATTCAAATGAATTCAGCATGCTTTTGACCGCAGAGCAGAGGCCATAGCCTGGACATCAATGATCAGCCAGCTTGCTGCAGCTCTTTGTCAGTAAGCCATTTTATTAATGCGCCTTCATTATGCACGCATTCATCATTTTATCTCAGCCTTCCTTTTCACATCCACAAGCAATACCCTTTCATACCCTTTTGACATTTTGATATCCATTTATTTATTTTGTGAATTAAGCATTTAAAATGAAATATGCAGATAAATTACCATCACAGATTTGTTCCATTTAGCTGAATTTTTAAGCACAATTTAATATAAATCTCAAAATGTATTGCCTGTAGTTCCTGTCTCTGCCAGTCAATCTTTTAAAATCAACAAAGAAAAAGAAAAGGGTTATGACCTTATGAAACCAAGATATATGATTGACATCCACCTGGTAAATAAATATAACTCAATAGAGTCAGAATCCATTTTTTTATGGTTGACTGAGTCTAAAATGTAAACTTTTTTTTTATTTAAAACATCACAAATCAGGTACAAAGCAAAGTGCAAATGGATACAAATAATTGCATTTAAACACTGCGGTTAGGTACAAAAATAGTTAATTGGAAGATTTTCAAAATGCCATAAACTTCCAGCAAGTTTAAACCATCCACACAGATAAAAATGTTATATTTTCTAGAGCAGATAAACAAGCCTTTATGTTTTTCATTATACTTGGAAAACTATCATCTGTGAAACTGCTGGTAGAGGACAGGAATAAAAAAAAAAAATCTTGGATCTTTAAATGTTAAATGTTTAAGAAAAATATTTTCTTAAGTGGATCACTTAATTATACATAGAGATGCACCAATTACTTGGTCAAAAGCAGATTAGACTTTTTCCCCTTGATCAGCCCTGATCAGCAACTCAAATACTGAACATTTTTCATTATTTATTCCCTGTTTATTATAAGCATAAAAAAAGCATTAATAAAATTTTGGACCACATCAACCAGCTACTTTGTGCTTATAATAAAAATAAAACTGATTAACGACATGCTTAAATCCATGAATAGAGATTTATCTTGAAATCACTTCATTTTCTTTCTTATCTAAAATGATGAATCAGCAGTTCAAACCAGAGACACCTGAAGTTAATCTGACAGAAAAAGCTTGATCGGTGCATCTCTAATTATTTAATTAGACCGGAAATGTTTTAAGGTTCACACATGTATGCAGACGCTTGTTATTGCTAGCGTTTGTCATTGGAAAATAAATCCTAGATCCTTTTTAACCTTTGGTCTAACTCCACCCTCGTTATCATGGTTTGATCCTTAAAGTGGGTCGTGCAAGGGTTAAAATGCCTATCAGGGACGATACCAGCCCACAGAATCCAACTAACCCTGCACTCGACTTGTAAATGCCCAGTTTGTCTAAAGGAATGAAGAGATCGCAGATGTTTTTCACGGTGTCCAAAGCAACCGTCGGCTCTGATCTGAGAGTCTCCAGTAGTAGGAAAACAAACGCGTCCAGCTCAGGAATAGTTACTTCAGCTACTTCCGGAGATTCACTGAGATGCTGGTTCATTTTCTGCTTGAAGTGGTTATCTCTCCCTTTCTGTAGCATCAGCTGGAGGATTACATACAGGTCTCGGGTCAGATTCATCACTAATGAGTACAGGTAGCAGCGAGAGGCGTTAATGCTCCAGCGTTCCTTGTCGATACTCAGGATCAGACCCACATTTCTGGCCCACAGTAAGTTATCACAGATAAAGTAGAGGGCCCGGTTGATGTTGGCCGCAGTGATGCACAGGCGTAGCACTCGGTCGGAGAGTCTCATGGCTTGTTTAACAGCCACAATGGAATTGGCTGTGTTTCCCAGCCTGAGCACTGACAAAGGAGGCAGAGATTAAAGCAGGAATGAGTTCAATCAAAACATAGAGAGAGGGAACATTCTGCTGCAAACAGATTACAATTAAGCAACAAAAAAAGAAACATGTTGGGTTTATTGGCCCTGTAAGACAAAGATCAAGGTCTTTATTCATTCTGAGTATTTCAATATAATCTCTCCTTTTGATTCAAAGATGAACTATTTGATAAACATTTTAACAAGGTAGCCTTAAGTAAATCTAAAAGGTCTGCTTAGATATTGTGAGACAGTAGGGTCTCTGAGTTATTAAGTGTAGAGGATGAAGCAGCAGAGGCTCCAAGCAGCTCTGACTCAGAGATAATTAAGCTGTGCATCAATAACGTAGCCCTCTGTGGTCCAGCTATAGACTTTGTAGGACTCAAAAGCAACAGAATTAGAAATGGCTTGAAGGGGAGTCATGTAACATAGATTTGAAACTTTCTAAGTTCAACTTTTCTCATGTCAGTCTCTCTAAATGTGTGTTTAAGTTTAGAAAGTCATGCTTGAGATATGAGGCTGGTTAAAGGCTTATTAGAGTTGCGACAAATGCCTTGCACGTTACACAGTCCAACATAAATTGGAATGACAGTAACAATAAAATAAAAAGCTAACCTAAAGCAAACCCAAAGCACAGCAGTGTGCAGCTTCACATTAAAAATGAATAAATAAATAAAAGATTGCTTTAAAATTCAGGGAGGGTTAAAGCTCTTATGCAGCAGAGAGCAGTTTGTTTTTTGTAAAACTCTGTTAGACGCAGTCCTCATATTTTAGGAGAAAAAAAAAAAAAGTTATATTCTGTAACAATATGGCAGTAACAGTTAAGAGCCAGAATTAGCATTTGAAAAAGACCAACTAACTAACTAACATCAAGCTTTTGTAGAAAGCATAGCGGTCTGATTTAATCATTTTCTGCATCATGCAGAAAAATCTTGAAAAATTAGCCATTAATCTTTTCAGTAAAACTAGGAATATTTCAGATTTTTTTTCCCCCCCTCAAAGTTCTAGTAATGCTTTGAGTGTTTTTATAAGGGCACTGGCATAATGAGCATTTAGTTATTAAAATTATCAACTTACTGCTTGGATTTTTTTTTGTATGCATTTCAAATATAAATTGAACTCATCTAGCTTTAAAACACCAAACAGAAGGAAGCAAGCTCCCAAGATGTATCAAAAAGTGCAGAAAATGGTCAAGTGTTTAGTTTTAACCAACTGCAAAGAGTTATTAACCAATCCATAATGATACAACTTGAATCCCAAAAGGAGTTTCTTAATTTCATATTCTCATTAACTCATGTTTATAACATAATCATACATTACAGTACAACAGTTTTTTTCCCCCTAAACAAAATAAAGAAAAAAACTCTCTAGGTAGATACTGGAAACACCAACAGGGGTATGTTCAGAAAATGTTCTAAAAGTGGGATAGATGGGGGAACTCAGCATTTAGCTGGTGTAGAATGTTGCTAGTTCCTTGGTTTAAATTACAATGACTTCCTTTCTGGGTCCCAGAGCAAAACTCTTTGTATAATTTGCATGTGAGATCAAGAGTGAAACAGGCCTGTTTAAAGTGGATAGGATGCATTTTGACTGTGCAGCCTGGATAAACTTCCTAAGAGATACAAAATAACACTAAGTTGCACATAGTCCTAAATTAGATAATCTGTTTGCAGAAAAAAATAAATACTGCTGGAATGCTGACCATGAAAACTATAAAAACAAAAAAAGTGTTGATTGTTGTTTATATTAACAGATATAAGGTAAAATCTAAGCAATTGGAAATATTTTTGGTTTATTGATAAACTGATCACAAAGGGACGTTTCAATTGACATGAGAAATTATTATTAGAAACATTATCATATTATATTATGATAAAATGCTCTTTTTCCTTATCTTATAATTATACTCACATTTTCGTCCAGCACTTATGTTAGTTTCCAAACTTTTAAGTTTGTTAACCAGGTCCTTTCTCTCAGGGTTGTTACGAAGTAAATATATGGACAGTGCACATGCATATTGGGTCGCCCTGAAATGAAAACCATGCAGACTGATGATTAAATGTTGTGTTCTAACCTTAGAGACATCAACATCTAGAACTTTGTGTATGCTGCTTAATAATTAGTTTATTAGAAGTAAGCCAACAAATAAAGTTTAGCATGCGCACCTGAATATCCGGTCTCTCCCTTGACTCTGGGAGGTGAATTTCACCACCGCGTCCATGATTATCAACACGATCTGTGCTTCACGCTTAGCTGCAAAGTTTCCCGCTGTCCGTACTGCTGCTGCTCCTAAGTTCTTGTTGATGTCGTTCTGTTCCTTTCTTCACTTTAACACATTTTACGGTGAATTAAAATAAAACCACATATCAAAAACTGCTAACTCTTTTCATGCGAGTCTTGTTTCGAAAGGGCTCAGCTGATTGGCAACACCTGCGAGAGACTGCTGTTTCCCCACGAGCTGTTAAAGCAGCGGAACGATAGTCGAACATATTTTTCAGACGGACCATCTCTGTCTGAAAATGATGTTGCCATGGTACGCTACCCTGGCAACACTAATCTGCTGTTAACCCTTTAGACTTAGACAGATTTATGTGTCATGTTGTTTAAACAAGTGTAAACCAAAAATAAATTTCGTTTAGAACAGACAATTAATTTTTTTTTTTAAAGTGCAGCCTTGAAAAAAAGTAAAAAAAAAAAAATATATAAAAACAGTAACAGTAACAGTAACAAATTTACAGCTCTAACATTTTCATTTTTTTATAATGATAAAATATAATAAATACACTAAAATATTTATTTATTGTTTATTTATATACTTTATAGGGCAAGTTACTGTTTTTGATCACTTACATACCCCTTACAAATGGACGTTTGTCCATTTGTAAGGGGTATGTAAGGGGTTTCCCCCCCCTCCCTCAGTAAGGTCTAGAAGCAGAAGATCTATATACGGTCATTCGGGAAAGATCTTATTTTGGTATTTGACCAATTAGATGAGCCCTTGAATGATATATTACCTACTGTAAATTCAATTGGGGAAAAAGGTTACTGTAACAAGTCAAGAAAAAAAGGTAAAAGCTCATTAAAAATGTAAAAAGTAAAGTTAAAAAGTTATTAAGCCTAGTTAACAAGGTATATATTAAGGTTTCTAAACTAAAAAATGGAAGTGCCAGTATCAGCTTTAATGCCTCTAAGGTTATGTTGTACCAAAAAAAAAAAGTGTTTCTTTCACTCTGAGTGTTTTTCATGAATTTCCTATAGAAGCACTTTTGTTATTTTTCTTAATATATTCAGGCAAGTTGGCGTTTCTTGCTATAACATTGACATTATTTTTGCCATCAAAATATAATTACTTTTTGAATGTTACAAAGGTAATAAGGTTTTGACCTGGATTCCAAGAACACTATTGGCTTGAAATCCATTTCACTAAGTGCCCTATAAAGGGTTAAATTCTGAAAAAACGGTCATACACAAATGTACTCTGGAGCCTGCACACATGAACACATGCAATCAAGTCTTGCTAACAGCAGTCTACAGACTGACCAACTTCATCTATCTCCACTCCACCACCAGTTTCAGACCTGTGGGGAAACAGCCCTATTCTTTGCTCCTGTTTATGCATATCTATCAAAATAAAGTGCTATGTATCCTGCCGAGGTCTGAGCGCCAAAAACAAAGTAATTGTATCAATAAATTTCTCCTAATTGTCTTTTCTCTTCGTGTGAGTTTTTCCAGATTGAACTAATAGTTTTGCTCTTAAATCAGCTTCCATCGTCTCACAGCACAAAGGTGAGAAGGAGACTGATGTCAACTGGATGTGGGATAAAACCATTACTACTGGCATCCAAAAATGACAGGGTTCTGTAAATTATGCACATGGTATGCCACAAGCACAGAGAGAGGGAGAAAATAAAGTCAATAAACTAATTAAGTGCCCTGTCCATCACAGAAGAGATTACTCATAAGGGACTACCTAATAATCTGATAAACCTTAACTTCTCTGCTCTCTTGTATGAGCCTGGGGGATTTTAATCGCACTAAATTATCCAGAGCTTTCAGTTGGTTTGGTATATGGCCATGAGAAAAAAATTGCAGCTTGTTAAAATGTAAAGGTTTAATTCACTGTAACAAAATATGTCACATAGCCTTCACAAGTACCTACATTTATTTACACCTAAACTTACAAAAGAAAAAAAAAGAACAGATTCCAAACTACCATTGTTTGCTAACCAAAAGGTTAGCAGCACACCAAGGAACAATATGATTTAGCCCTCACAGTAAAGATGCCCTTAATAGTAATTTTTAAAGAATTTAACAGTTTCTGCACATATTGCTTCTAAGAGAGGTTATTCAAGAACTAAAGAGCATTAAAATTAATGTATGTATATAACACATATAAATAATTATAAGTACATACTTGTTTAGTTATGGTTCTTAAATTCTGTAAACACTGATCAAAAACACGGGGATCAAGAAACATGGTGATATACAACACATTTTATAACCTATTCTTTTTTTTTTTTTTTAAAGAAGTTTAAAGAAGATTTGATTAAGAGTTTGTCTTACTTATAAAAAAGGAAAAACTAATTGTATTTTTTAATTAAGTCTTAGCTAATCTTCTCCTATCACAGAAGATGCCTGATGTACAGAAGAATTAATTTTAGGTGTAATTACTAGTGTAAGTGTTGGAAGAAAAAGTCTGTGTCATAAATGGATAGACAGATAGATAAATAGAAGGAACAATACTTTATTCTCACACACAAACATTTAAAATTAGTTAGAATATTGCTCTTGCAATATTTTTCCTGCCATGCCCTGTTTCAGTGGGAACTGCTTGTGAATTATGCCTAAATGCAATCACCAGGTTGGCCACCCCTATCGCCCCGGCTGTGGACATAGCAAAGGGGTACGTTCAGCTAGCCAAGATAAATTAGAATCGAGGGAAGTTTTAATCTTTTGATCTGATATTAATGAAGTGAATGCACTGGTTATGTTTGTAACTTAGATGGACAGATGGGCTGTCACCATGGCAGCCTCTATTACACCACTGGGCATCGTTACATCAATTTGAAAATGAAGATTGGTCAAGATTTTGACTATCATGCTAAATATTCTATAGAAGCTTTGAGCTACTTATGGTTGCTAACATCTCCAACCAAAGAATCAATCTCACACTCAATTACTGCATAATATACTGTTAATCAATATATTTGACATATAACAAAACAACATTAAACAAAATTTCAGTTCAAAAATGACGTGTTTTGCAACTGGTGTGATTTGTTTTAGTTCTTGCTTTAGGGAATAATGGAGTTTGCAATAAGCATGAACCGTTAAACTCTTAATCTATATATGTATGCTTAAATACATCAAACAAAATTAGCCAATGCACTTTGACCTATCTTGTAATTTGCCATTGACGTCCAAAAGTCCGGCCTCACATTGTTCTCAATGTTGTAATTGAAATGAATGAGGAAGCCCTTTTTTGCATATTAGACATCTGCGTGCATACTTCTTCATTTGATATAAGAAAATCTAAAGTAGAATTGTTGAACAGCCTTGTAATGTTTTATAGCCCAATTTCTCATAGTTTAAATTATTGGAAAATATTCTATTTTACATAAGCAGAGTGGGGTTGGAAATTTTGTGCCACATGAGGAGAGTTGTGAGACTTGCCAGCCTGCTTCACACAAACTCCACCTCTCATCCACCTTTTCTGGTTTTAACATGCTCTTCTGCAGTTTCTTCTCAATTAGCAAAGCTTTTTGTCGGTCAGCTGAAAGTGACCTTGTGCTGCACAGTGGCACAATATGTTGCACTGTTGCGTTGCAGGAAGAAGGTTATGGGTTCAATTCCTGGCCCTGTGTCTTTCTGCATGGAGTATGCATATGATTTTAACCGCCTCCTCCATTCTTTACTTCCTAATTAGTCTGAATACTTAGAATCTTCACTTACTAAAAATTTTATAGTTTGTTTTCATGGTTAATAAGGTTCAACTCTTTATTGTCCTTTGTCGGTTGTTTTGCCATTCCTGTTGCTCTTATTAGTAATGTCTACAAGGAGGCCAGAAACTCACTGACCTGCTATATAAATTTATCGACAAAACAAAAACAGATGAAAGGTGACTATGGATATCTTTTTTGGCATTATAAGAGATATGTATCCCCCTGGGAGTATGCTATCGGACAAAAACCTAAAGTCTCACAGCAGGGTTATTCAGGTGGTCTGTGCTGTCATTATGACTCAAGAAGAGAAAACAATTGTAAATAAATAATAAATAAATGATTAATTCAGCTACTTGCCATCCATCCATCCATTTTCTGTCATGCTTATCCCAAGCGAGTTAGCTACTTGCCATTAGAAAAACATCAATCATATATCAATCATATTCTACGATAAGTACCTGTTTTAAAGCAACTTCATTGGTGCAAACATTTTTAATAATTGAATTGAATTTGTTTAGGGTTGAAGAAACATTTAATTTGACCTCAAGGTCATTTGAATTAGAAAACTGCAATTATCAAATGCTTAGCAAGCCCAAGGCATTCATGTAGGAGCCACAACATTTAATTTGTTGTTGCGCATACAAGATGTCTTCTCATTTCTGAGGAACTGCCTCAATTTCGATTTCTAACCAGTTGTATATTTGGATGTACTGAGACTGCTACATCTTTTTTAGTCATCATGTTTTATTAGTTTGGCAAATTAAAGTTAAACTCAATATAGTATTCATTGAGAATGTAAAACAATCTGTTGTTTCTCCTTGAAGGATGAAGTTGACATTATTTTAAGTTTGACAGCTTAATGCATGGTGGATGTGTGTGAGTACCTGTCTAGCCCTCAGAGAGAGGACAATTTTTCAAATTTTAACATCTGATTGAGGACCAGTTGCTGAAAAGTGAGGACATTTTGCTGGTCCTCACAAGTTATTTAGCTAATGGTTAGGTTTGAGGCTAAGGGGCCAATTGGGTTGGGGTGAGGTATGCATTTGTAATGGTTAGGTTTAGGGTTAGTTTTAGGGTTAGGACATACAGTAGAAAGGGTTGAAAATGACTGAAATGGAACTGAAAACATTGGTCCTCAGTACATATAACAGAACGAGTAGGTGTGTGTGTGTGTGTGTGTGTGTGTGGGTGTGTGTGTGTGGGGGGGGTTATTTCTGACATTTTTTGTATCATTATCCATCAATCATGGCACCTTGTGGAGACTGACTGTTCTCAACCAATGCCTGGTCCCCATGGGTACACATACTGTTTTAGGCTTATGTGTTAGGCAGGGCTGGAGTGGGCCTAATTTTTGGCGATGGAGTTTAACGCCTCAGAGAGGCTCACTTAATGACCTCTCACTATTAAAAGCTGTGTAATTGTAAACTTACAGATTAAGTCTACTACAGCGCATTGTTCTGTAAAGACTTGTAATTTTGTTAATGTTTTTTATACACCTAAAATACTTCTAATACACTAGAAGTTAGGCTTGCTTCACAATGCAAATGTATTTAAACATGAGTGAAAATTCCCAATATTATTCTTTATAACATATTCTTTTCAACAATATCAGAATCAACATTATGTTCAAATAATTGTTCTCAGATACCAAACCTTAAAACTGAAATGAAATAACTAAAAATATAACAATTTCACACTTCCTCCTGTTTCCCTTGAATCTCCTAGACCTGCATCACATAAAAGGTAGAAATGTTAAAAAGTTTAGCATATTCAATATGGAAAACAGTTGAACTTCACCAATTAAGATTCAAGGGCTATATTAAGTAATGCAACATACCACCCACTGCTTCAGCAATTAACTGATTAGCTTGTTAGATATTTTTCTGTTTCTTCACCGCAGGAAGTTCAGAGGAAATGCTGTTAGGTTTGGTGGCGGCTGGGTTTGTTGATCTTGATAAGTATGAGGTGGCTGACTAAGTATTTTTCTCATATAAA
>NW_015151443.1:293687-296348 GCF_000732505.1 Cyprinodon variegatus
ACACACACACACACACAAAAAAAAACAACTACACCTGGATCAAGATTCAAGACCTTGGATCCATTTCTTGAAGCTGTTTAAACTAACTCACAGTCAAATCTTTGCACATTCTGGAGTCTGTTTGGATTGCTAAAATACCTGCTAACCTCCCTGGTCCAGGGAACATCACAATGGCAGACATCCAACAAAGAATTTCAGGTATAAAGAACTGGACATCCCCAGGCCCAGATCCACACCTAGAATAAGCTGACTTCTCTCCATTATTGGCTCGCAGCATATGACCCAAATGCTGAAGAACGGGACCTACCCTGACTGGCTGACCAAGGGCCGAATAGTACTAATTATGAAAGATCCCGGGAAGGGGACAATCCCAACCAACTATCAGCCAATAACCTGTCTCTCCACAACATGGGAGCTCCTGTCAGGCATCATCGCTGCTAAGATAAGTGAGAAGATCAGCACATGACAGAGGCACAAAAAGGCATTTCTGAAAACACAAGAGCAGCCAATCAGAAAAGTCACCTGAAAATGCGAAACCAGAAAAACAAACCTGTGCACTGCATGGGTTGATGAGAAAAAAGCCTATGACATTGCAACACACATGGATCTTGGAATGCCTAAAGGTCTACAGCACTCTAAGAGCCTCCATTGCAAACTCCATGGGTCCCATGGGGCAGTGAAAAACCACACTTGAGGCCAACTTCAAGCCACTTTTGAAAATGTCCAAATGTGGAATATGCTCTGTTGCAGGAGATGCTCTGTCCCCGCCCCCCAACCTCCTGTTCTTAATATGCCTGAACCCCCTCAGGCAAATAATCAATGACTGGATATGGAAACTGACAAAAAAAAATGGGGCCACTATCAGCCACCTGTACATGGATGACATCAAGCTGTATGGTTAGAGTGAACAAGACATGGACTCACTGATTGACACCCCTGGGATCTACAGTGGGGACATCAGCAGGGACCTCACGCTGGAGATATGTGGCTGGCCTAACCTGTTTGGATTCACCCACTGCTTCAGCAATTAGCTGATTAGCTTGGTAGATATTTTTCTGTTTCTTCACTGCAGGAAGTTCAGAGGAAACGCTGTTAGGTTTGGTGGGGGCTGGGGTTATTGATCTTGATAAGTATGAGGTGGCTGGCTAAGTATTTTTCTCATATAAATATCTTGGTGTCTGACACAAAAGGCAGTTTTCATATAATGATGTTGGTTATTTACGGTTAAATTCTTCCCAAACCAACCGACCCGCCTTAGAGAAATAACACCCCATTTGGTAAACCAGTGCGACATGGTAAAAAAAAAAAGAAAAGAAAAAAAAAAAAAAATTTGGTAAACCAGTGCGACATGGTAAAAAAAAAAAGAAAAGAAAAAGAAAAAAAAAAAAAAAACTATATTCAAAAGCATAGTTAAATTTCACCAAGCACACACATAGTTATACCTGGATCAAGATTGGAGACCTTGGGTCCATTTTATGAAGCAGTTTGAACAAACTCAGAGTCAAACCCTTTCACATTCTGGGGTCTGTTTGGAAGTAACTTGTTTTTAAATACCTTAATGATTGAATGAATCAAAATGAAAACACTATGACTAGGTTTAAATACTGAGGCATGTATATAAACCAAATAAAACTGAACATCAACAGCCACCAAATAACAAGTAACCATCAAGGAGCATGATAACACTGAAGGGAGAACATAAATAAAATAAATTCAAATAAAATAAAACATTTTGTGCACCTATGAAAGAATCTGCAAAGACCACAGAGTTTCTTTCTTTTTTTTCTCCCTTAATTTCCCTTAACTGGCTCCTTACAGAGCACATTCCGGTTTTATCGATTAAATCAGTTATTACGACTCTACCTTGGTTTAAAGTGTTTGGGTCAAGTGAGTCACATCCCTTGATTTGGACAATCTGCTCATCACAGAATGTTTGCTGATTATGCTGCACCAATAAATGTGGTTTCTTTGTTTGCACAAGCAATTCAGCCATTTTTATTTGGGAACCATTCAGACAGGGGCAGTGTGTATGAAAAATAGTTCAATGTCACTGAATTAATACAAATCTGCAAAAAGAATTGAGCAAGATCCTTCCTGTCAGTTATTGTTATTCTTGTTGCTGCTAACTGGGGACAAACACAGTGTTAGGTTTATAAGGTAATTACTTCTTTACATAGGATAGTTTTGGTTTCTTTGAATGAATGCAGTCCTAATTTGAAAAATGCATTTTGTAAACTCAGATAATCTTTTTCTTATTTTAGAATTTTATTTGATTATCTGAAATATAAAACTGTGACAAGAAAAAGCAGAAGACATCTGTAAAGATGCAAATATGAAATAAATTGATTTTTGTTAAACCCAAAATACATGGATCTCCTCCAGAGTTAAAAGTGACTTCTTGATATTAATACTCTCTTGTTTAAGTTGTGTTATAGAACTAACCAAAATAAAACATACATCTCCACAAGGTCACAAATTCAATTCAGTTCAGTTTATTTATATAGTGCCATTTCACAACACATGTCATCTCGAGGCGCTTTACAAAGACAATTTAACTAAATGAATTCAAAGTTTTGTATCTAAGGAAAACCATTGATTGCATTGACTCACTGATTCGAAGGCAATCCCTCACACCAAGCATACTTGTAGCGACAGTGGAGA
>NW_015151443.1:296599-298110 GCF_000732505.1 Cyprinodon variegatus
CAGGCAGATGAGCTCCGAGCCAGCTCCCATTCAGAGGACAAAGACAGCACAGACAGTTAGTCACAGTTAAAACAAATGGAGAAAATAAGGTAATTTTATAAACAAGAAATGATACACTAAACTGAGTATTTAGCCAAGACCAAATGCAACAGATTTTAAAAATGAAAGTGAACTTTTGTGCTTTCATAAAAAAACTAAGAGGATAAGTGGCTGCCTGGTTACACTGCTGATCATAAACTCTGAACTCTGAAACTATTTCAGATTGAAAATTCTCTGGAGGTTTCTCTATCTTTGGCTTTTAGTTTATAATAACAATCACAGGGAGAAAAGCCTTCTTCTATTTTTTATTTCATTAGTTTTTTACAGCACTAGTGGCTTATTTTTTCAACAGTAGGCTGACAAGAAAGGGGGTATGAGAGAGGGCGAGAGACAGGACACAGGCCAGATTCGAACATGGGTCGGCTGCGTCAAGGACTAAGGACTCTGTACATGGGTCATGCGGGCTAACCAGTTCATCACCTGCACACCCAAGGCTACTTCTCTTACCTTTGGTACACTTTTATGGTTAAGCTAGGTGGGGTTAAGGTCCTTTCTAATGTATTTAGAAAAATTATTTACAACTACAAAACACCTAAAACAGCTAACATTTTCCATGTAGGGAGGGCATCTCGCCAAATTTTGTAATGTAAAGCCCTTTATTGTCGCACAATGAGGAAATTCACTCTCTGCATTTGACTCATCCCATTGGGGAGCAGTGGGCTGCCATTGTGCGGTGACGGTGAGCAGTGTGGAGTCTTTTGCTCAGGGACCCAGAGTGGCAGCCTTTGGGAGTGGGGGCTGAAGCTTTGGATTCCAAGCGCAATGCCCTAATCACCAGGCCGCCACTCTGCTGAAGGTCAGAACATTTTCATACTGTGAAAAAGTTTTATTAAATCCGATGTAGATGTAAGAGGCTTCCGTTTGAATGGAAAATATCTATATTTTTGAAATAGGAATCAGAAAGAAGATTAGGTGAAGGTACTCAAGTAATTCTGCAATCTCTCCTTTTTTGCTCTTGCTATTAGTTTTATTGCTAAAAAGAAGATCGCACTGAATGAACACAGCTGCAAACACACTTAAGTTCAGCAAGTTCAAGCGTTACTATATATATATACATAAAGGATTCGTTGTTTTTTATCTCAGTAAAAAAACTATAAAAAAATAAAGGTTCCTCTGTTTTAGAGATGAATTCAGAGATTAAAAACATTGACTTCATTTTAAAATACATTAATTTCTAAACTTTAAACATGCCTTCTATACAAATAGTGTTCTGAATCATAAAGTACAGTATGTAAAGTTAAATCTATGCTAACTTAGATATGTTATACTGGCCGGGCAACTATAGTTTCTGTTATATTGCAAGTTTGATTAAAGCAGACAGACGTTTTAGGTAATCTAGGAGCTGCAAGTGAACTATAGTTAACAGAAAACACCTCGGCAGCTACACATGTATGCTAAATACTAAAAGGAAC
>NW_015151444.1:0-11756 GCF_000732505.1 Cyprinodon variegatus
AATCTCCTCTTCATCAGTGTGCTGGCTGCTGCCCTGTCAGGGGGAGGTAGTTATGATGGAGGGTGCGTAGCTTCGTCAGTCTGCACAGCAGGCAGCCGAAACACTGTGGCCCTCGTCTCGCTGCTGCTCCAACCTGGGCCCTGAGAAACCTGGTTTCTGCAAAAATAAATGTGCTGCACCGGAGAAGAGTTGGCCCATCCTCAGAAGTGCAACACAAAAGGCAACTGTAAAAGGCGGTGCCATCCAGGAAACATGCATGATGGCAGCATCATGCTATGGGAATGCTTTCCATCAACTGGGAAGCTAAAGGGGTTAAAGCGAAGATGGACTAAACTACATACAGAGTAGTCCTAGAAGAAAATCTGTTAAAGGCCACAAAAGACTTCAGTCTGATTCAGAAGTTCCGCCTCAAGCAGGACTAATCTAAGCATAAAGAACGAGCTAGAATCTATTAGAATCAAAACCTATTAATTTGATAGAATGGCCCAGTCAAAATCCAGACCTAAAAAAATCTGTAAAAAAAAAAATAAATAAATAAAAATCTTAATTTCACTTCTGAAGGTAGTGTCCTTTCATTCTGATTGATCTGTTATGGTAATTAAAGAGCTCTAGATGTGCAAAGCTGATAGAAACCTTCACTTAAATATTCGCTTTAAGTCCTTTTAGTTTATACGGGAAACTAACTTTATTTAAAGAAAGCTATCTAAGACAATTAGATTCTTTGTTCTATAACTTGTTAAACAGCCCCTGGTTAAAATGTTTACCAATTGGAGATACCTGACCTGAGCAGAGCAGAGCTGTGGCAATAAGCAGGGTGTGTTCAGCCTCTGTCTCACTCAGCACCGCCAAGCTGTGAAGGAAGTTTAGCACTGAGCCCAGGAGATCCTCACTGCTTCCTGTCCACACCAGGAAACAGATCCTTAAGTAGTAAATGTTTGGGTAGTATTGCTTGTTTAAGATTTAATGAAAAGCATGTAATCATCAAAATCAAAATACTACACTGAGAGTGTTTTTTTTTTGTTGTTGCTTTTTTTGTATTTATAACAAATAGTGTGGGCTTAAGCCCACATTCAAAAGAGTAAGGTGACTTTTACATTTTTCTTTTGACTGCAACTGCAATGTTCATAAATAACAGTAATAAATAAAACAGCCTTTATAAAAAAAAAATATTAAAATCTACAAAAACAGGTATAATTAAATCAAATAAAAAGTTAAATGTGATCCTGCTTTTGAATAATTGCAGTAAACAGTTACCTAAAATTTAAAGTTATATAATTAGCTTCTAAAACTATGTTATTTTTTGCAATAACTGTGTGTAATAACATAATTTACGTTTACCCATACATTATATTTTTATGATACACTTTTATTCCAGTTTTTCTTTATGCTAAGTCATTGATGACATCACTTTAAATGATCTGCCAAACAACTTTCTTGTTATTAATAATCATATTAATGCATTTTAGCTTGGAAAAGCTCTGCACTGCAGATAAACATTCACAGGGAGAATGCTCTCCATACTCAGAGCTACACAAAGATTTGGTAAAACACAGATCACATTTTTAGAGAGGTAAGTGAGTAAATTAGGTCATCTGTGGTTTAGGATATCTGGAAGGTTTTTCACCTCTGAGGCCAGTGCACTCTCTATCAGACACTTTTGCAAAAATAAGTTTTTCTTAGAGAAGTTTAAACTAGTCCCCCCTCACTCTGCTGTCCAATTACATAACCAGTATTTGTTTAATAATATGCAATGGTTTCTATATATAAAAATTGCACTATTTTTTCCTGTTTCTATTTCTATTTAAAGTAGTCTAATTGAAAAAATAAAATAAAATAAAATAAAAAATAAAAAAGAAAGGCATACATAGCCTAATTAATATAGTCTATTAACCTAAAGAAACATGTTTTTTTTTTTTTTTTTGGTTGTTACATGTCAGGTTTACAGTGACCAAGGCACCTTACAGTAGAACTGCAGTCAGTTCCTGGACTGGCATGGCTATCACTGTCCCCATAGTTAGGGACAAATACAGGACAAATTTCCCACTGGGATCAGCTTCATATTCATGGTAGGCAACTTCTTTGATTTTATTAATTTTGCTCAGGCTACTCGTAAGCCCACAGCCCGCCAAATATTGAAAGGGCAATATTATTGCCATTACTATTAATATATAGTAGAAATTTTACACATTTAGGAGATGATATGGGGGGATGGTAATTTAAAAAGAGGGATGATTTTTTCTTTTCTTTTCAGAGGCCCCAGATATCTGGCCACCCCTATGAAACATTTCTGGAGGCGCCCCTGTGGGGAGTTTCCCTAAACATTGATATGCTGCCCAGAATGAGATTTATAAAGTCTATAAATATGGGAATAAAAATGTCGCATTGGCAAAAAAAAAAAAAAGAGAGAGAGAGATATCTTTGGGGGGTTTTGTGCGTGTCCCCCGCGTGCACGCAAACATGCACGATCCACGCTCGCCACGCCCCCTCCTGTCGGGAACACCCTGGCTGTGGAGCTCTGGCTTCAGACGGTGCTGAGGCGCACCGACAGGCGGACAAACCAACCGTGATCCCCGGACCGACATCCTAACCTGCCCCGCTTATCTCCGCCGCCTCCAGGTAAGACTCCACTCTACAAGTCAGGAAGGAAAACAGCTGTATTTGATTTGCTCACACGCCGCTTTGCAGTTCCTGGTTTATTTTAGTTTTTTTTTTTTTTAGTCATTTCTTGTTTTGGGCAGGGAAGGAAAGACTGGGAGGGTGCTGCTTTCCGCCCATCATCACGACCTCGGCGGACCGGGAACACATCCCTGGGAGCAGACAGCCCACTTCCCCTGCAAAGTTAGGCGCGTTTAAGCAGGTGCAATGCAGCAGGAAAGCTGCTTTCAGTCGCCTCCACTGGTTCTGACAACAAACCAACCATTGCATGAATAAAATATGCATCTGTAGCTCTTTAACTTCTAACCTAACATGCAATGAGATGGAGAGGAGCTTAGCTCAAATAAATCAAGTGGGTCTGAGCCTCTTTAACAGCTGCTTGTTAAATGCTGACCTTGTTCATGGATTCTCCAAATGTCCCGGCTGTCCTCAGGGGTAAATGATGTTTCTGGAAAAGGTTGCATGTACGTGCTGCAGGGTTATATGACACAATGCTCAGTGCACTCTGGATGACCTGATCAAGACCTGGTTCCAGTTCATAGGTTTTTGGTTCAGCATAGAAGATCATGTTATGTGCAACGGGAGATAAAGGTGTTGAGTTAAGGAATACTGGCTTGTATGAAATCTGTGGTCTTGATAATTAACTGATCTGATCTGAATTAACTTCAGATCAGAACATGAATGTTTTGTTTATACTTTGTGTGTAATAAAAACATCCAGAGTTTCATCCAATCTGAAAGGCAGGAGGGATTCAGTATTTTTAACAACCGAGCAAAGGCAGAGAAACTATTGAAGTTTTCTGAAAAAAAAAAAATAAAAATAAAAATAATAAACTCTTACCTAATCCTCACCATCTTTTGACTAAAAAAATAAAAATGAGATTGCATTGGGTCAAGCGCCTTTCCCAATTGAGGATAAAAGGTTTGTGGATGATTTGGGCATTTGTTATATTCAGCCTTTTTGCATTGAGTGTTAATCTGTCGCCAGTTTGAGTATAGTGATGTAAAACCTTTACAAAGACACATCCAGCTTTTCCAAACAGCTCTCACCCTTGTCAGATGTATTTGACTGCTGGCCTAAGTGGCTACTTACAATGAGACGGTAGCTACAGAGAACCTGTGATTGCAGTAAGCAAAGTGCGGGTACTTATAGTTTAGGCTCAGTCAGATTAGATGAAGAGCTTCAATAAACTGAGGTTTTCAGCGTGTGCCACTGATTCTAAATCAGGTTTGGACTTTGAATGGAACATTTCTAATCCCTGCATGTGCTTCAATATATCTTTCCCAGTCTGAAGTAATTTGCTCCCTTAACTGGTTTTCACTTGCAGCTTGTTTGGAGGATGTAGTCAAATTGAAGTCAAGTGTGAGTTTTTTGTCCCATTTGGCATTTTGCAAGTAGATCAGGAGTCTTAAGATTTTGAATTTTCTTTTAAAAGATTGTCCTGCTTTAAATGTGTCCAAGCCCTAATCTGGGATAAATCTGATGTGTTCCTTGGTCTTCATGACAGTGGTTGCTTCTGAAGGTTCTCTAAAACATCTGAGGCTGATATTAACATCCACATTGAAGAGCTTTATTTAATTTAGTTGGGTGAATTGTTTGCACTGGATGTTATTTCATGGGATCTAATGTAAAGAGCCTAAAGACAGATGCACTGCACACATTAATTAAACATGTATATATATATATATAAAAAAAACTGAAACCCTTTAAAGTTCTAATTCACTTTATACAAATATACACACATTAAGAGGAACTGTGATAGAATGTGAAGAGGTTTAAGAATATTCCTACTTTCTAACTCTTCTGTCTGTGTTTTTAAATTGAGTGTAAAGGCTTGTGTTCTTGTTCAGCTGGGAAAATTATCTCCGCTAATTTATACTGCAGTGAATTTTACAAGCAAGGAGCCAGAGTTCGTTTGAAGATATAGTGTAATTTGTCACAGTGGCACTCCTCCAAATTGGTTTATTTGGCTTCCATAAAGAAAAAAGATTCCGTATCTGCTGAGGATGTTTTCATCATTGTCCCAGGAATGCCTCCCTAATGATAACTGAGCCTTTGCACAGCACTCAGGCTGCAGGCAGGAGGAGGGGGAACAAATGGATGAATAAAGCAGCACTGAAAGCCAGCGAATGCAGGGATTCCCTAATTTCTCTACACGCAGGAAGCAGGGCTCAGGCAGTGGAGCGAATAGAAACCCCTGGGGAGTGCAGTCACACAGCATTAGAGGGCTGCATCTCCAAAATGAGGCAACTGAGAATAGACCCCCTTGTGCACGGAAATGTGTGCACATACACTGACAGCTATAGATGCAATATCAGAGCAGATGTTTCAGGCTATAGCTCATCCTGTCAGACTGATGTGTCGGCAGGTATCCCGGGCTATGGAGCTGTCTGTCAGGTCAGAAGTCATTTCTACTTTTAAGAATTTGAGTTGCTGTAGAAGAAAAAAAAAAAAGAATTACGGTACATAAAACCTTTATTTAGTTACTTGGCTTTCATCAGATTGATACGTATGATTCAATTAAAATTGTACACAGTATCCATCTGTGAAAAAGGGAGGGACATCCAGTTTAATTCTTGGAGCTGATTGGGTAAATCACCAAGTGGCACATTTAACAGCTTTGAAATAACATAGTTGATTGGTTTCACTAGTAGCTGAGTTGACTGATAAAGCAAACTCTTACCTAATCGGGTCGTGAGGAATACCCAAACATCTTTCCCTTCCACAAAAGTACAAATCCCTTCTTTTGCTACAGGTAGTACCACCTATTTAGCCATGTTTGCTTTGCTCCAGCCTGGCATTCCTTGTTGATGTCATACACGTCATTTCATTGGTTCAAAAAAATTCTGTATTTAAGGCCAACGCATCTGTTGGCTTCTGGCAAAATGCATTTTTCGGGGTTTGTTGAATTTACCAATCCCGTGACAATTCATCTTGCTTGCAGCATAAACTATTTAGAGCATTGATTTCAAAAGTTGGGTCCTGAAATCCTCACCATAAAGACAAACAAAAGTAAAAATACAGATTGGTTAAAATGTTGTTTTTGTTTTACTTGTTTGAAATAAAAATGGTTACTTCGAAAAAGACTAAACCTAATATATTGGTTGTTGATGCTGTGTGTATTATTGCTATACCAAAGGTTAATTGATATAGTAGAAATATTTGTATATCGAACAGATTGTTTTGGTCTTTGCTCCATAATGGGATCATTTTGTAGACCAGAAGCTGAAAAATTTGTTAAAGTATAGATGAAGAATACTTGACATGTACAGACCAATAAATGTTGGATCCGTCCGTCCGTCCATTTTGCTTATTGCCTTAGCTCCCACTGCAAATTTTCTATTATTATAGGTTTAATATTATTTAACATTTTATTGAAGTTGCACAATCTTTCCAAGACAAAAAGCAACCTTGAATTTGAGTGCTCCTAGATGGTGGTTTAATAATGCTAAAAAAGAAATGCATACTTTTTATAAACTTGTGCCGTGATGAGTTATTGCTCTAAACATTCCTATGGACACAAAAAACAGGGATTTTTAATCTATACATTTCAATTTCTAAAATTGTTTAAAGTCTTATTTATATTGTTTTAATTGGTGGTTTGATTGAAATCCAACACATGGATAAATGCATTGTAGTCACTAGGTTACACACTTTTCTCTATTATGTACATTTAAACACACATTAAATATATTTCTGTCAAAACAGTTTAATTTGGTGTTAAATGTGAACATAAAGGGATGATTGGCCTTAAATTTGTGCTTTTTATACAATAAATAATGCCAATAAATTGGACCATTGTTTCTTTGTGGATCTTACAGACAGTTAAAATCAATATCACATTTGAATGTGTAAAGGTGCCGCTTGGTAAAATATGATCTGTTTACCATTTTCACCTGCTGAGCAGGTTGTTTTATAAATGTGGTTAAACCCACAATGTTTCTCATCAAATATTTAGTTTATTCAACATCGTCACAATATGAAAAGAAACTATTTAAAATGTTTTGCTCACAAGAAACATGTGGTCTCCTGATGCTGCAATATGCCAACAACATTGTTGAAAGGATAATTAAAGTTATTTATGTTTCTAAGCAGATATATAACGAAGGAACTTTTTTTCATATTTTTTTTTTGGTTTCTCTGTAATGGAGATTTATGACGCAAACCCAGTTTGTGCATATTTGCACAACCATCTCTCCTGCTCCTGGCTAACAAACGGGTTCTCTGGTCAGCATAGAAGATTAGCATATAGATTAGCTTCTTTTGTTGGTTTCTCAATACAAACCATTTGTTTGTTCTTATAATGGGATGAATTAGTTAGTTCTATATTTTGTCTTAATGTAAGTTATGTTGAATGCATATTGAACCACAGTTTCTATTAATGCTCTATTTGCTTTGTGATGCCAAACTGTTAAATTACTAAATTTAAGCGTGTTTGCACATTCATTTTTTTACATCTATGGCGTTTGGGATGTATGTTTACCTTCCTTTAAGACATGAAAATGATCTTTTAGCAGGCAGATTACATGCAGATTAAAGCTGCTGATAGCCCTGAGTTTCTGTATTCCTTCTAATCAGAGCTGCTGCACCGAATAACATAAGATCCCTGGAGTGCCATTTTTTTTTGTGGGGTTTCCCTCCCTCCCTCCCTCTCGCTCACTCTAATGCTCTTCTCATCCATAGCTTCACAAAGCGTGCTGCATGCTGATTTTACATGCAGCCTTGAGCTCCATTTGGGCTTAGAAATACATCACACCTCACTTCAGTCTGGGAAACCAATCAGTGGGAAACCCATCGACACGACTGCCCGACACATGCTGCAGGTCGGAAAAAAAAAACAAAAAAAAACATAGAGGCAGAAATGCAATTTGGAGGCAGCACAGGGAGAAATGGTTAAGCTGAGTAATAGATTGCTGTGATGTCAGAGTTCACTGCTTTTCTTGTGCCCTCCCTAAACCGCCAACATGAGGACACTTGTCTCTGTGGGGACTTTGTGCAGCAGATGTTCAACTGAACCTCTGCTTAATGATTTTATGCCTGATGCCATGCAGATAAATTTGAATAAAAAAAATGATTCTTACCTCTGTAACCTTTGGTATCTTATTGCCTTTGCATGCTTACCAGGATGTGCAGATTGGAAAAGTCAACTCAGCTTTGCAAACCTCAAACACAGACACTAATTAGGTTTGCTGTGGGCTTGCCATGCAATAATATCACATTTAATTAGTTTTTTTTTTTACTTGAATAGCAGCAGTAATGGCATCAATATGTGTGTGAAATCTTCTTAAAATATGTCGCACACTGATATACATGAAGTCAGGCATAATACTCCATTAAACATGCTGTAAGACATTGTAATTATACGTAATTAAAATAAAAAATACTTATTTTTTGGAAATTAAAAAAAGATATATTTTAAACATTTAATGGAGAATGTTTACAAATTGCAATATTATGCAAGTTGTACAAAAAATTAAGACACCTTTTCTTAATATTTTCTATGCACTGCTATTCCTGAACTTCAAGATCCTAATGATTTAGATAGAGATCATATGTGGGCATCAGAGGCAGTGAATATCCAAAAATCGTACGTTAATTCAGAATGTTCACTTAAAATGAAACATCAAAGCAGTTTTCAACTTAATTTGATAGATAATTAAATTTAAATGGAAAATAATAATCCTGGTAAAAACAGGCTGTTTAAACGTATCGTGCAAATTGAATTTTAAATAAAGATTTATTAGGAAAGCTTAACTTCATTTACAGCTTGTTGGTTAAAGGAAATCTATTTAATTCAAATTTAATTATTATATACAAAAAAAGTTAAGTGATATACTAGGCTCAGTAAGATAAGGTAATTTAAAAAATTGACATTTTCTGTGACTTTTATACACTAAAATATTCACAAGGGTAAAAAAAACAGCTACAGTTTACAGTGACTCATCCACAAACCATAAATTTGATTATTTGTGTTGATCTGAGTGATTTGCGACTATACTTGCCTCCTATCTTCAATTCGAATGATTCCCTTTGCACAATGAGGAAATAATAGGACGTATAATAGCAGGTATTTAGATCCTTGTATTTGAATTTCACATTTTCAGTATTATTTTTTGTTACGTTTTTTTTACAAAGTTGTTTACCACAAATTATGTGTTAAAAGGCATAACATTGTAACACAAAGTTGGATCGCAGGGTTCGTTTATACAGGAAAACTCGCTCTGCCACCCACCTTGGTTTAACACTGGGACAACTAAGGCAAAAAAAAAAATTCTTATTAAAAATCTTAATCAGACCATTAAATCAGATTTTGGCTGGGGTGATTTCCCCTCAGACTTTTAATCCCACAGCTCTCACCTCTTAAGAGTTATATTTTAACAATCTGACAATCTTTAAGTTTGTTTCAAAATATCAGCATTTGCAAAGAATAATTAGATAATTTACTAACTGACCTAAGGCTCTACATTTTTGTAAATCTTTTTGACAAATTTACCAAAGGCTAAGAGTTTACTCTTCCACCTTTCCTCCATGGATTCTGTCGAAGCTCAGAACTTTGTACCCAGAATTCCAGCAGACAGACTGAAGTGATTTATAAGAGCTTTTATTGACTGCTTGACGAATCTGCTACTCATCAGCTAGGACAAAAAGGCCAGAATCTCTGGTTATAAAGTTCAGTCCGAGCCCAGAGGAAGGAGTAGAATCCCACCGGGTGATTTTCCACAGCATACGGCGAACGCCGCCCCGAGAATTCCAGGAGCTGAAGTCAAGAAGGCTGCTGAGCCGCCTGACGAGCAGAAGCCAGCAGACGAGGGAGAGCAGCAGTTGCCAAAAGGAGAAGCCAAAGCCGATGTCAATGAGGTAAACAGAAGTTCAGGCCAGAAGATTAGAGATCCGAAGAGATGCCGCAGGGAAATCCAAGCAAGGGTCGAGAGAAGGCAGAATCCAGCAGAAGTCCAAAGACGGGTCAGGCAAACAGATCAGAACATGGACAGGATGCTCAGAGGTCCAAGGGCAGAAACGAGTCAGGATAAGGTTATCAGAACAACACACTGGGTACGCTAGAGAACTCTCACCAACGGCTCAAATTATCTGGCACTGATGACTAAGGACAAACGGCTAGAAGAAGGATGAGATGAACAGTAATGACAAACTGGGCGGAGCTAGGCAGGTGAATGGAATGAACCATCAATCCAGTCATCGGTGCTAAGATCATGACAGATTAATTAATTGTGTCTGGTTCTGATGAAACGCACATCATTATGTCCTTTCTATCAAAACCTTCTTGTTTCACAATTGGTTATTTCATAGCTGGCCTCATAGTTTGGCTTCATATTCAGGGTGGTGTAGAGATGTTTGATTCTGAAGGCAACCATTTCCAACTGAAAGTGTTAATAACAGATGTACAACTGTTAAAATCACTTAACATTTTCAGTAAATAAACCTATAGAAATCATTGGAAAGAAAAATAAATCTAGATGAAAGCATTAAACCCGAACTGAATCTGGAAAAGAAGAATTTATTTTTACTCAGACACCTCAGTCCTTCAGTATTGACTTGCATTGTGCATATTTTTCCTCCATCTTTGTGGATGCAGTCATTGGAAAACGGCGACATCCTCTAAGCATAAAATTTCAAATGCTGTTTGGTTTTTACTCTGTGATTAACGCAAACGTTTCCCTGTGCAGAGGTCTGACTTTATTCCATTAGCATCCTGCTGTTTCTTCTGAAAAAAAAAAGAAGAGGAGCAGCACATTGTGGGAGCTGTGGAGTTATGAAATATTCAACTGTGTTAGTGAAAGAAGAGGGAGCTGAATGTAACCCGAAGGTCTTCTCTGGCAGTAAAGCTGCAGCAGCTGCAGTCTAGGCTAAAACGAAATCTAGGTTAATAAGATCCAGTCTTGATCTCTGAAGCTCTTGTCTGTTGTTTTTTTCATCACACTCATACAGTGGAAGCCATTAAAAACATATCTGGCTTGAAAAATAAGTGATGATATAATAAAAAAAATGCTTTTGATAGAATGTTGGGGACAAAATGATATAAAAAAGACCAGTCCATAAAAGATCAGCCTTTATAGAGTTGTGCTGATTAAAAGATATGTTTCCAAACAAATGCTTGAACGTCTTCACAGTTTATGTGATGATCCAAACGTGTGGAGCCGCCCTCATACTGCAGCTTCCAATCTGTAAATAAGCCTGCTTCAGATGTGGAAGGGCTGATTACTCTGGAGACTGAAGGTGGAAAGGCCAACTCTCATCCTTGGCCTCCCCCTCTTCTTAATTAATCAAATAAACACAGACAAGCAGTTTTATTAAGACTACCCACCAGAACTGAAATCAGGTGATCATCATTTTAACTTTTCACACACATGTGGCAGTTTTTACCCTTCCCACATTCATTCTATACCCCAAAAATGTCATATCTGTGCACTTAATCAATTGGACGTCTGTTTATTTGCTGACCATTGGTATCCTTAAACTGGACCATGAATCTGTTATCTCTGACTTTTGACATACGAGAGTTTTGCCATGGCTTAAAACCAAAATAACTCCAAGGAACCCCCTGGTCTTAGCTTCAGAAAGCGAGATAAGTGAGAATGAATGTAAGCTCTAGGGTGAATCCTTCAAATCCACGACTCCGTCTGCTGCCCAGCTAGCGCAAGCAGCAGTTGCGCTATGTCTGATTTTCACTCAGATGACCCCGATTCAACCCACCTCTATCCCCTTCACCACCATCGTAGCTAAGCTCCATCTGGCTTTTCCATGGTGCTTCTATCAGAGTGTAATTCCTCCCAGACTCTTACTGCATTCCCTGTCTCAACTCAACCGGTCCAGCAGAAGACCACCATGTTCAGCCTGGTTCTGCCACAGGTTTCTTCCCAAAGGGGAGTTGCTCCTCTCCACTGTCGCTTCATGCTTTCTCATGATGTACAGGTTCATGCCAACCTGTGTTTATCCAAGCTGGACATCTATCTTCCGGGTCCCGAGTGACGCACTAGTATCAGCTCACACAGTCTACTGGACCTCACCAATACAGCTTAAAGGAATAGTACACCCAAAACATGATTAGCCTTCATTTTCTACTCACCCCCATGCTGAACAAC
>NW_015151444.1:13977-19634 GCF_000732505.1 Cyprinodon variegatus
ATAAGCTTTTTTTCTATATCGCCCAGCCCTAGTTTCCAGGCAAAACTAGACACATTGATAACAATTAAATGCACTGTTCACTCTCCAAAAAAAGGGAGATTTTTAAATTTGTTTATCAGTTTCTAATGTCTTTCTTTTGGATAACTTGTTTTTATGTTTTCTTGTAAATACACCATGTAAAGCTGTGTCACAGGGACCTTAGAGACAGAAACATATCTTCCTTTCAGCTGCACGACTGCTCTTATTTTGTATTAAGTCATAAAGCAAGGTTAAACTTCTTAAAAATAATTAAATGTGTGAATATAGTCAATGACTGCTTATTCATTCAATTGGTCAAGGTTAATCATACCAATAGCTTCTGCAAAACCCCCCCCCAAAAAACAGGACCTTTCCTGATTTAACTGTATTTTTATGTTTTATCGTGATTTACTACTGCAACACCATTATGCGTGCATATTTGTTGCATTAAAAAGTGTTGCTGAGCATGCAAGTTTAACTCTCTTTTAAATCTCAAAAATGCATTAACTTGGCCTTTGCCTCACTACATCTCGTTATTTTGAGGTAACAAGTGTACTGCTTTCTTCTTTGTTGTCACAATCTTTATTCTGATGACTGGATTATTGGTTTATTTCAGCCAAACACCTAGCTCTGCCCAGTTCTAATTATCACTCATCAGATCAATCTGTTCCAGTTCCTATTTGAACTGCTTGATCCCAGCCATAAGTACCAGATTATTTGATCCGTAGGTGAGAGTTATCTAGGTGTCCCAGTGTGTTTATTCTGATTGCCTGATCCCGACTAGTTTCAGCTTCTGGACTTCTGAGATTGCCTGCCCCTGTTCTAAACTTTTTACCTGACCTGTCTTCGGACTTCCTTTGGATTCTGCCTGCTAACGGCCTTGGATCTTTCTCCGGCTTGAATTTCCCTTCGGTACCTCGTCTGGCCTGGACCTCTGCGTACACATTGACACTGGCTTTGGATTCTTCTTCCGGATACAACTGCTCTTCCATGTCAACTGGCTTCTGCTTGTCGGTCTGCTCTGCAGCAGCTTTGGCTTCAACTCCTGGAACTCTCTGGGGGCTTCTGCCGCATGCTGTGGAAAATCATCCGGCTGGATTCCACTCCTTCGTCTGGGCTTGGACTAAATTTAATAACCAGCTTAGTGACTCACATGCTCGCTATCATTCCCCGTCAGAGTTACGTGGTCACTAACCTGTGTTTCTCCCTCTACAGAGATTCCAGCCTTCTAGTCCTAGCTGACAAGATGCAGAACTCAGAGAAGTTAATAAATGCTTTTTATGAATCACTTCAGTCTGCCTGAATTCTGTGTCCAATGTTCTGAGTCTTGACATTTTTGTTTTTAAATATTTTATGATAATCTCAATATGCAGTCACTGATATAAGTTCCAGAATGTTCAACTCAAGGCTTTTTATTCCCTCCCACTGCAATGGTTGGATCATGTTTTCTGTTTTCCATTAATAATTGATTTTTCTTTTTTTTTTTGCTTCTAAAATCCTTAAATCCTTAATATCACAGAACCAAAAATCTTTACTTGTATATCAGCTCTTTACTCAGACTAAGTTAAGCCTGTCCTAAAAAACAGGCTCTCCTGGGAAATTATATTTACTGGAGTTACATGGCTTAATTTTTTTTAAACATCTTTAATGTTTGGCCCATGTAGAGATATTAGTCATTCATTCTTTGAAGTATTTTGCATTAGTGATATACTCTTAAAGTGAGCAAAGAAAGGACTCGGAAATCTGTGAATTTGACTTGTGAAAAGTATCATGATTTTAGAAATGCATGAGAAATCTGTGCCCTTATTGGCATTTATGGATCAAGTGGTTCAGCGTAGCAAAGGGACATTGGATGTAAATGTTCCTGAGAATATTGGCCAAAGAAATAACCTTTAGAGAGAATAGGGTAATTCCATTCCCTTTATCTCTGGAATAAAGTACAAAACCTTAACAGGGTCAGACATGACTTTTCCACAAGTCATTTAACTACTTTACCAGGTTTAATGCTAGAACCAGGACAGCCTGTCTAACAATACAGCAAATGTTTTGCTTGGTTTTTTAAACCTACAGGATCACTGGATTAGGTTGTTCTTCAATCACACACATTATAAAGTTTTTCTCAGTGTTTTGTTCCATGATTAAAAGTCTGATTTGAAAATTTTATTGTTAATATAATTTGGGGTTTGTGAAAGCTCTTAACATCCTGATTCCTCATCTTTGATTGCCATTTTAATAACATTACTACTGCTACTAGTACCTAAGATGATAATAATAATTATAAAAACCCAACTAATATTGGTAAATATTTGGCAGTGTTTATAAAATAAGTTTAGGCAATATTTATAAATTTAGCATAAGGTTCTACAGCTTCTAAACATCAGGAAAACATGTCTGACATGGTAAAATAAAATAAAAACATAATGAAATAAAAACAGTTTAATACAAATCGTTATTTTGCTGAATAATTGTGATACATTCCTCAAGCTAATTTGGTGATTTCTGTTTTTTTTTTTTTGTTTAAGATTAAGTTTAATAAATGAAAAACAGAAAATAAATCAGATTATTGCTTTAGAATCAGCTCCACAAATGGCTGGGAATGTTTTTTTTTTTTTTTTTTTTTTTTTTTTTAGCATAATCCTGTTTGATAATGCCAGAGCAATTTTATTTAAAAGCAGCCATTAACATTTAAACTGTATTCGAGAAAGCATAATGTTCATGCAACTGTAATCCCAGGGCTGCGAAGAGGGGAAAACCATAGGGATTTTTATTCCTCTTTGTTGAGTATTTTTCTCACATAGTGCTTTATTTCAAGGTGCATATACCATAACTTAAAATTAAGCTTTTAGGTTGACATATTTGAGCTCTGTGTTCCTGTAACTATTGATCACCTTCTTACAGTAAATTTGTCTCTCCTCAGAGTTAGGATGATATTTCTGTTTCTGCTGGTCTTTTATTCCTTTAGTCATAGTCTGTGAAACAATCCATGCATTTTCTTTTGTACTGGTATCTCCAGCTGTAGACTTTCTTGTTTGGTTGAACAGAAGCACTTTTTGTCATTTTATTCTGTATTTAAAAGCTGAAATCACACCAACAGACACAGTTTTGTAAAGGTTTTTTGTAAAGAAGAAAACAGAAGAGAGGAGAGTAAAGAGAGGACAGCTGAAAGGTTATGTTAGGATGCGTTATTTAGAGGCTCTGAAAATGTTGGTTTGCTTTTCTTATTTTCTGCTCCATTTAGCTCGACAGAAGAGCTGAGGCCTGGAGGCTGAATAGGTCATTACTGAAGAGGGCTCCATTGAGACCTGTAATGTAGCCGCAACTGTGACATGTGGATTCAATAGCTGTACAGGCAGTGTTTTAATTGTTAGTCATTGAGAGTCACAAAGTTGCCATTAACAAAAGAGACCTGGATAATAAAGAAAACAATAATTTAAGAGGAACTCTGGCGATGTTGATACAATCCACAGAAATTAGAGCTGGCCTTTATTTCTTTGCGTCACCATAACTACATGTTTGCTGTTTCTGTGCTTTTTGTTAAGGTAACCATCTGCTGTGCCAGATGGGTTTCACCCAACGTCAAGGTGTTTATATTTGTTTTAAACTGCCACAATTTGATGGCCTGACAAACACAGACAACCCAGAACTGGCTGAGTGAATGTAGAAGAGGGTAGTCNAAGGTGTTTATATTTGTTTTAAACTGCCACAATTTGATGGCCTGACAAACACAGACAACCCAGAACTGGCTGAGTGAATGTAGAAGAGGGTAGTCCGGGCTCGATGTTAACCATTGCGCGATCGCCCTGGGCAAGTAGTTTTTATTGTCGGGAGAGTACAAATTTCATTGCATTTGACCGCCGGGTAAGTGCAATGATCGCAAAAATTTTTTATTTATCACTCAAAATTACTTTAAAATCACAGACATTCGCGAAAAATGACCCACAAGTGTTGCCGGCGCCATTTTTGTTGTTTTGTACACATTCTCGCTTGATTTGAAAAAGGTGCGTGATTTGAAAAAGCTGGGTGATTTTCTGCCAGATGCCGTGATTTTTGTCCACCTAGCGGTAATTTTGATGTAGTTACCAAAACGACAAACAGGCTAAAAAGCGCCATCATATGGCAGTCTTCCGTACAGTGATGCAGGTCATACATTAAAAATGTTAAATACATTTTTTTCTCTTAAACACTGAAGAGGTGCATTTAAATGTTATAGAGCTAAACATGTTAAATTGGTGACCTGTTATGTTATTATTTTTGTCTTGTTGCTGCATTTTGTCAGGGAAAACTAATCCCGAGTCAGTTAAAGGTCAGGGAATTCTGAAATTATGTAAGACTGTGGAAACCCTGTATAAAATAACTATGTATAATGATTCTCTAGAAAAGCCACATTATATTAATAGTATTATTTTGTATAAACACACCATGACTCTAAAATAAAAGTCATTCATTTGTGACATTGACTTCCGTCTTGTGATTTATCTTAAGCTTTTAACCTGTCAAGTTTTTTTTTTTAGATTTTTAACATTACAATTTATATTTTTCCAAGCACACAACAGTTTAAAGCAAAGTTTAGTTTGAAAAGAACGTGCAGGAAGGATTGAAAGGCATGTTAACGCGGTAATGTAGGCTTGAGTTCATTGTCTTAGGCATACATATACACACCAGGAACCTGTAAACTTAAAAAATACTGACTTACAAAAAACATTTAAAAAACAAACACGTTTCATTGATATATATATACAAAATTGAATATTAGGAACTATATTTATCAAACATTATACTGGGCAAGTAAAAATTGTTTCTGGGCAAATGAAATGTGAAAGTCACTTGCCCGAAGGGCAAGTGGTAAAAATCCTTAACGTCAATCCCTGGTGTGTAAAAACTTCACAAACTGTTTTATTGTGTGTTCTTTAATCATTTGTTTGTGTGAGATCCTGAATGTGAGAACATGAGTTTATCAAGAGAGTGTTTTAGGTAAATATATTTAGTTTTATTAAAGATTGAATTCCAACTCAGATACAAACAATGAGGTAGATCAAAAATCTTCTTTACTTTGTAGATTTTAGGATTAGCATAAAAACTTTGCTTTTTAAAAAAGCATAAATTTAGGGGTACTAAGTAGCCCTGTTCAATGTTATGACTTTGCAACACGCTAACTTTGTCTGTTTGAACAACTGTAATGTTAACTGTAATGTTTATGTGCATGAACAGGGAAGGTGGGGGAGACTTTTTACTTGGATTGAATTAAAATGGATTTACACGAAAGTAAGTATAAAGCTTACATCTTGTAAGCTTTATATTATACTTAAAAGTAGTAATCATCTGTCCAAACGGTCAGTTAACTGAGTTCGCTATAAAATCCACTATATAGTCTCCACTCTTTAGAGTGATTGAGGGATTTAGGGTTTAAGGCAGACATTCGGACATAGTAAGCTTGTATGAGCTACGAGAACAGCTTATGTATGTGCATTCTTTTTAAAGGGGAGGAGGCGGGTCTTTTCAAAAATTTGCGAAAATCCTCCACAATACCTTTTTAAGATTAACCTGTTAGATGAAGACACTAGGGATGCCCGATATAATCGGCCCCCTATCGGTATCGGCCTTAAAACTAAATATCGGACATCGGCCACCCCACCGATATT
>NW_015151444.1:20527-32895 GCF_000732505.1 Cyprinodon variegatus
GTACGGATGGTTTATGATAATAATCATACAAATCTAATGGTCAGGTTTGTCTTTCCGTCAGGCCATCAGCTCCAGTAATCAGGCTAGCAACTGTACCTTTGGCAAGAGTGTTGGTTAGGACTTCAGCCAGCTGACCAGAAATATTTAGAAACACGTGATATTTTCTGCTCCCTACAGCTGGAGTTAATTGTTTGTGGCATTTCATTTAAAGAACTTTAAAAGATGAACAAGATGGCAAAAACGTTTGTAATTTTAAAAACAGGACTTTGGTTGTCCACTTCCATGCCAAAAATATCACATTTGCACATTTTACATGAAAGAATAGTTTGAACGTTTTCTTTCATTACTCAACTTAATGAATTGTACAAAAACTATTTGGGTTTTGGTTGCTGTATCCGATACCAAAGCAACCGTTTACCTCCATCCCTCTAAATGAAGCTTCACTATTCATGTTCTATTTATTTTTTACCCTCTGTTCAGTTTCTTCTATTATTATTATTATTATTATTATTTATTTATTTATTTATTTTTTTTTTATGTGTGCAAATGAGGCCATTGTAATGAGAAGAAGCAGGCAGAAAGCATGCATATTTTTTTTTTTCAACGTCTTCCAGGGCTGACACAGCTAATTCACCTGCCTGCTTCAGACTCTGTTTTGGTGAAGCGATGAAGAAGCTCTCAGTATATTCATATATGAATGCTGCTTGTTAGGTGAAAGCTCTTTTAGTGCTCAAAGAGACTAAAAAAGTGGCACAGAAATGCAGAACATTGACTCCTGAGCTGATTCTCATTCTCAGTCCAAGCATGAAAACTTGTGCACAGCCAATTAAGATGTTAGATCACATAGAATTGCTGTTGGCCTCCATTAATTCTTTCCGCCACAATCTGGTTTCACCCTCTTCTTCCAAGCTTTCCTGTAATTAGAGACAAAAGGCCAAATCTGGAAAGGACAGAATGCCAGTCACTGTTATGCCAAGTGTCAAGTTGAACGCAGGTGAGTTATTCATATCAGTGTCCAATGCTGCTTCATTACTTCTAAGCCAGGAGAGTAATTAAGCTTTCTAATTGGATTCTGATTGGCAGCCCAGGATGTGATGTGCTTCAGCACAGTCATTCACATGCATGGAGTTTAGAGTATGAGGAAGAGTGATGATGATGCAGCTCGACAGCTGGTCTTGGTTGATTGGCAGTGACATGAACAGTGTGCCTGACAGGTCTTCAAGCTAGGGGGAGGGGTGGGGGGGTCATCAGTGCACTGCAGCAGTGCAGATATGTTATCTGCCCTGATGTGGTGTGCTTGTGCGCATGTGAATCTGTCAAATGCAGACAAAGCAAAGCAGTTAAGCAGTGAGATACAATTAAGTGAAAGGCAGGAATAGTTTCCAGCTGGACAAATATGTCATGCATAGGAAATCAGAAAAATAGTGTAAATCTCATGCTTATTAGAAATGTCCTCCAGTGTGAAACATCTAATCTTCAGCTTTCTTCAGAGATGGTGATTGCCTATTGATTCCACCTAGCACTGTGTGCGGCTCCACATCCGATCACAGGAAGTGGACAACATGCAGGGAGATGCGCTGCAGAGATAGCAGGATAAATCCTATTGGCCTCATTTCCTTTAAATCGAGATAAGCATGCTAGAAAGCATTTCTGAACGTGATCTCACTCAGACTCCTCACAGCAGGAGGCTTGTTTTTCTTCTCGCTGCTTTTGAAAGAAAACTTGCCCTCTCTACACTCTCTGCTGGTAAATTAGGTGAACCTGACTCTGCATTTTATGTTCATATGTAAATCTTAAGAGCTTTGCACCCCCTTGCATTCTGTTGCATAAAGAAATACAGTTTAGACAGATTGCTAAAATTATACTACAAACATGTGCTGTAACAGATTGATAAGAACTGCCAAAAATCTTAATCTACTACAGCAAAATCTGATGCATAAATATTTCTATTTGTTCTGCAGGTCCCTGCTTCCATTATGGATGCTGGAGACAGCTGTTATGTACAGACATGACTGTGTTAGCGAATAAAGATAAATGTTTAAAACTAAAAAGGCAGATTTAGTCATGTTTTAGAATTACTAGATTCCTCAAAAAATATTTAACATACTCAGACAAACCTCAGGCTTTGCACCTTTGTCTCATAAACCATTTTTAATGTTTTAGGTAGAAATAATTTTTCCGTTTCAGGTAATTTATATAAAGTAAACTTTTAAGAAAAAAAAGCTTTTCTGGGAGTTAAATACATATGAGCAATTACTTCTAGTTTATTTTGGTTGGAAAAATGATTCCCATAGCAATTGTGATTTTAACTTATATTTACAAAATGCAAACAAACTGTCTGCATGGCTGAGATTGTTAATTTGGTCCTTCAGTTATGCTATTGCATTGCTGATTCTATGAAACACTGATTTAATACTAGTATGTTGGGAAACATGAATAAATGTTATGTATAAATAAATAATAATAATGTAATAATAAATAAAATATTATGTGCTGTTTAACTCAAAATATTCTCTCTAATGAATGTAAGCGTTTGCTGATGTGTCAGCAGTATTTATGTTATTACTAAAGTAGAAATATACTGTTTAAAACACTTTAGTAGAAGTATGAACTTACTGTAAGCTTTTTACTCAAGTAAACGTATGAAAGCACCAGTTTCAGAACTACTTAAAGTGTGAAAGTACAGGTAATGTAAAAAGAAATGCCATTAAGGATATAAGCTAAGGTTGCACCATAGGGTCTTATACTGCAGTACCCAGTTTTAAAGTGGAGAGGGCAGGGTTTTAAAAAAACAATGCCAAAATCCTCCAAAATACCTTTTAATGTTTAATTATTTGCGATACAGAGGGTACCTGTTTCAACTGCAATATGGCTCATAAACATAGAGATTAGAGGAGCCTTCTTTCTTCCATTAAGTTCAAGTTCTTCTTTGTTATGGACACTTTCATGTTAAGCTACATGCATTTGCTAAGTTATTTTGTTTTCTTGTTCTTGAGGGGTTTTTTGTTTTGTTTTGGTAAACAACAACTTGGTTCAGTATCACAACTACAATTAATTATCTTGATTCTTAAATTGTCTGTATAGTTTTTTTTTTAAAACACTGACAGACCATAATAAAAAAGAAAATACAATTTGATATGAAATAGAAGTAACAAGTCTATTTTTTAAATGTAAGGAGTAGAAAGTAATGTAATTGCATAGAAATGTAAGAAGAGCATTGATAAAGATTCAAATAATTGTACATGCACACACAGATGCAATTTAGAGAGCCCAGTTAACCAGTCAAGTTTTGCAACATTAGAGGTAGCTGAAGCGAGCAGATGCATGCTTGCATGTATAGAAAAAATCAAACAGAGACCTCCTTGCTAATCAGCAGCAGTGCTACCAGCTGCTTCCCAGTGTAGCCTTTAAACTAGGTCTTAATCTGTTAGAAATTGTTTCAAATGTTGTAAAACACTTTAAATGGCTTATCTCAAACAAAAAACCTTTTCTTTTAGGTTTTAAATGTTAGACTGCTGTTTATTACCTATATCATACCCAGAGTCACATTTCACCTGATTTATGCATGTCCTTGCAATCCTAACAATTCTACTCTCTGAACTGCAGTTCCTCCCTGTACTGGAAAAGCGTGGCTATCGCCCTCTTATTTAGAACGGTGTTAACCTCCACCTTGCAGCAGGTGCCTACCATGACCACTCCCACTTTCTGTGAACAGTGATGTGAGGTAGAGCATTATGATTTATCCTTAATGCTGAGGCAAAGTGGCTTTTTTGACAGCTACTGTAATCTGCACGATGACAGAAACTGTTCTTTATTTTTTAGCTAATTTCTAAGTTGTAATATGCGTTTTTGGGCTGCAAGAATCTTGGACTTTGTTCATCCAAAAAGCAAGAAGTAGTAAATACAGCAACGTCTTGAAAAGGGAGGCATCCAGTCCAAGGAGAGGCGGTCTTCCTTGAAAGCAAGTGTCATTCTTTTGAGTTGGGAGATATTAACTAATAAAACAAATGAAAAGTCAGTTGTACAACGGGCAATATTTCACCATTCTCTGTAAATTTTTATAGTTGACTTTAGAAAGCTTAAAAAGCCCCCTGAGTGGGGAAAAAAAGCAAATCATAGTACAAATCTATATACAGGTAAAAGATTGTTTACAGTATTGTGTTTAATTCGTAGAGCTTTGGTCCGTAAAACCAGTTTATTACTTTCCTGATTTATTTATTTCAGGTTTTAGGTTACCTCCTCTCAAAGCAGATCAAACATTTTCTTGCTTAATAAACTTTTTTTTGTACTTTTATTCCAATTGTCTACAGTTTCTGAAAAATAAGGACAGTTATTTTAGATTACATTTTCATCCCTTAGGACTTGCTTTTTGTCTTTTCCTTTGTTTTTTCTTTTCAGGCATGTTTAAAACACCACTGCTTACCTTAAATCACCACAATCAATGAGTTAGATTGTTATTTATTTATTTATTTTTTTGAGTATTCAAAAGTAAAACAGCTCCATAAATAAAAAATAAAAAACAGTTTGGTGATAGAAGACATGCATTTGTGGCAGTTATTCGCTGTACCAGGATGTAGAGGTTGAGGATATATTTTTCTCAGAAAGTAAATGGCATCATGTGAGTGTATGTTCTTGTGAAGTGCGTTGATATTGACCTGTGGATGAATAATTAACGTTTCCGACACTAAAAGCCAGTCCGTTTTCTATATGTGTAGAAAACCTTGTGCTCTTTGGCTAAATAAAATCTACAAAAGCTTGCTGTTTAACGGTCTTTAGAGACATACTTGGCCTTGTGCTGTCATACTCATATGTGTGCTGCATCAATGATTCAGCATCCAGTGAATCACAGTATAAATTTAAAATCTACTCTTTTAGAAAGTGAGGATTGAACAATGCCGCTGTATTATACTTGGAAAATGTAACATATAACATATATATATAACATATATAACACACACATATATATATATATATATAGGTCCCTTGGGCCTATACCACCTCTGTGTGGCTGCCTGCCATTGGAGCCCACGGGCTCTTCCCCGCGGCTCCTTGGGGCTTTGGCTTTATGGCGGCTTGGGGGTTTCCTGAGGGGCGTCTCCCCTGGCTCGGTGCTCTGGGGGGGGCGTGTCTTTGGCTCTTCGCAAGCACTATTGAGCATTTTTCCCTTGGATAAACCTTAAACACACAGGCACACACACTCAAACTCACATACTCACCAATTTTATCTTCAGCTACAACTTTATACATTTCATATTGATTTACACTATACATACTTCAGTGATAGTATCCAGATGTTCAGGTATTGTACCTGTAATTCTATATCAGTTGGTTGCGCTGTTCCTTTTACATCTGTCTTTGCAGGTGATGAGGCAGACTGATGAAGTTTTGTAAATATATCTCTTCTGTCTCCTCTATCTTTTTCCCTGTCTCCCTTTTTTCTCATTTCTCTCTCCTCTTCTACTTTTTCAATGTAGTGTCCCCATAACATGAACTATTTCCTACATAAACCATAATAAAACTATTTATATATAAATCAAGCTGATCACTATGGCGAAAGCGATAATGCTCCTCTTGTGAGAATAAAATCTGTTTGCCTCTCTCTGCCATTAATGCAACAATTCATATTGCCACATTGCTAGACATTAAATCAATTTCCACGAGGGCTGTAATCTATTTAATTGCCTTAAAACCTTTGTGACTTCAGACATTCAGTAGAAAATCTTTAACCTCTCAAAGAGACAAACAACACATTAATTTACAGAGAATGAGCCACGGTTGATTGAAATTTAACGTCTTCAATGCTAAATAACTCTTTAAAAAAATCTGCATTCATTTTTACAGCAATAAAGAGGCTGGAGCTGGAAGAGAAATAAAACTTCTGGAAAAAGGATGTCAACATGACCTACATTTTTCATAAACTGCTAACACAATCTGATGTCTCAGTTGTAGAAGTGTGAACAACGAAAAACAAAAACTTAAATCTCAACTTATTTATTGACCCATTTGCAGAAAAAAAAGTTACCAGATTTTCTTTCTTTTTTTTAATTGACTGATTTATGCTCATAGAATTTTCCCGGGAAGCACACTACGGTTAATAATTAATCTGGACTGAAGCCATGGAGGTAATGAGAAAGATTTTCTGAATCATTGTTGCTTGCTTTTCTATCTATCGCTTACAGACCAAGGCATAGTTCTCAGGAATTTCTGGAACATAAAACTAAAATCAAAAGTTTAAGAAGTTGTTTGCGTGCTGTTTAAGGGGAGTCATCTGGATCTTTGTATGCACACTATTTTCCCCCTATTGTCCCTCATTACATTTGACCTAACTACTCCTACTTTGGGGCATTTACGATGACCAAACTTATTTATATTGCAAAATGCTACAACAGTAATATTTTTGGAGCAATTAATTTGACATTTGTAAAATTCTTTACAGTAGCTTGCATGAATTACCCTAGTATTTGATACAGTTGCCTTTTAAACAGCATAACGTAAATCAAACATCTCTACATACCTTTTCACACTAGTATCAACAGGCTTTAAACAACATGGACTCTCTTTAAATTTCTTTAAACACTATTCTGCTGATTTTACAGTAGATATAATAAAAGGTCTGACTTCTATTCACTGTCAGACAGTAAGAAAACATGAATCTTCTTACATTGAGTCTGTAAATATCTTGCCTTTTCTTTATATCCAAAAGAGGGTTTTAATATGTCAAGTTCATTAAAACCTTGAAAGCAAATTAAAAGGCTCCACCAGATTTCCAGAGCAGCTGCCAAATGGGTTGTGTATAGAGACTACATTTGTTAATGGATCAGTTAAATCCTTAATGTTTTTCAAATGTAGTTTTACATAAATCCACCTCATCACTTTTTTTTATGCTGAGGATTGGAAATTCAAACACTGCAGGTATAAAATGTTTATGTTTAATAGTAGCATCTTTTTTTTAAATAAATGTAAAGTCTTGGTTACTGTGATTAAAAGTGCTATTTACATTTTTCATGCTTAATTGCCTTCATAATGTCCCGTCATTATCAACACAAAACTCTAGCTTGTGGCATATTTTGGTCTCAAGAGTCATACATATTTCCTGACATAGAATATCACAACAAACACCTTGAGAGAACAGATGTTGGTTGTTTTAATCACAGCAGTAGTGACGAGCAAAACAATATGGCCTGAGGGGAAAACAAACATTAAACTGAAGGAAAAAGAAGCAGATAGCCAAGGAAGGCAGATTTTAATGATCTGAATTCTGCTTAGCTATAAAATATTCCTCAAGGAGATTAATGTGGACATTTTTTAACTGTTTTGCAACACTGATTTTCATTGTCATAAAAAAATAGTGCCTCTGTAGCATCATGGTACTCCAAGGCGGGTTTGGCTACAAAGGAAGCCCATGTTGGGAGGATCAGTTAGTTGTTGTCTTTGGTCTTCGGGGAGGATTTGGCATCAATGGAAAAAAAAAAAATAGAAAAATGCAGCTAATGCCTCAGAGAACATGAGAGCTTCTTTGGTTCAAATCCAAAGGTACTGTTTGTTTTTTCTTTTCTTTTCTTTTTTTGCAGAGATGGATCTGTTAAACCATGTCCAGATTCACTATTGCCAAATAGAGTTCAACTAACATTAAAAATAAATTGTTCAAACAACATCCAATCACCTTGAGCTTTGCCTGCAAGGTTACATTTTTTTCTCCTCAGCCTTTGAAGACTTTGCTTGCTCATTTTTCACGCAGGGCTCCTTTGCTTTCCTGCCAGCCAAAGACCAGCTCTCTGTAGCTCACCTGTGGTTCTTGTTGGGCAGATTGATTCTGCTGTCTGTCAGCCCAGCCGCCTGCAGGCTGCACCACAATGACAGCTGGTAACCGGGCATTATGTTACAAAACATGTCAACTTTGTGGCCCCATGGACAGATTCTGCAGCACAGGTTGATGATATTCATTTCAATACATCCCTAAACAACATACATTAATGTTTGTGGAACAGATGAAAAAGCAGCATGTTTAAAAAGCGGTGAGTCACCCTCTCTTGGTGCCGAGCTGAACAAAATGTGTTTCCTGGTCTGGGAAGTTTTACAGCACATTCATGTTTACTCAGGGCAGAGCTTGTGGCACCAGGGAATGTGTGTCTAGTTTACTCAGGGATGGCGAGTCCAAGACAACACCCCTAAACCTACACACACTCTGACAGTGTAGGTCCTCTGTAATATGAGAGAAGCTCAGATAAATATTATTTTCGCTTTATTGACGGTGTTTACCAAGTGTTAGTCATGTGTGTCTACCATTCAGCGTAACCTGTGGCTAAGGAAGCCTGTGAGATGTGTGGTTTTTCAGGTATTTATTTTGCTTCCAGCTGTAAATATTGATAACAGACATTATGCTACCATGACGCTAACAATGATGCTACCATGCAATGACTTACCGAGAGGGGAATATAAAGAAATTAATTAAAAAAATAAAATAATAAATGCCATAAACTAATGAGAGGAGCACTTCACAAAATACAACCTTATATCAATGCACACTACTACCTAGAAGTTAGTCAGTATGTACATTTTAAATAAAGAAATCTAACAACACACAAGCTGACAATGAGAAACCAGAAAAAACAACTTAAATACAATAGACACTAACAATACGAGTGTGTGTAATGCACAAAAAAACAAACATGTGCCAATCATAGTAATATTCTGAAGCAAAAAAATCAGTTTTGCTGGTAAGTTAATATGACCTATTATTACAGTTCTAATTGAAATAATATTGGGAAGCAAAGGTTTTCAGATAGAAATTTATTTACATTTGCAGGTTTTACAATTATTTTTATATACATATTTTTATCTTAAGCGAGCGACAGGGGCTACATATGAGCTTTGGCTGGGATCTTAAATTCACACAAGCCAGTTTATATACAAATTAGGCCATGTTTGCATTATTCCCTTTTAAATAAACCAGAGCCTATTGTAGAAAATAGAACATTTCTGCGAATCTGCTCTTTACAGCTTAAAGAAGCAATAAGTTATACAGAGCAGCTATACAGATTTTGATTCATTTTCTGACTACTGTTTTTGTTTTTCAGAATTTTGTTCTACAAATTCCGATTTCTCTTTTAAAGCAATGAGATAAGGAGAAGTAACATCAATCTGCATGTGTGATGGTGTGTTCACACCGAACACGTTTTGAAGGCCAAAGCATCTGATTTACATGCAAGGTGTAAGCGGGGACAGTGACGAGCGGTCCGATGGTGCATCTGAGCATCAGGAACAGTTTTTGTGGGGGAGATGCAAGCATCAAAGCCTTGTGACCAGCGATTGAACCGGCGTCCACATTTAAACGTTAAAGCATTTTTGATGCCCCAGATCGCTTTAGGTGTAAACCAACCTTTGCAACTTTTTTAAAGTGATTAATGATGTAAGTGTGGTGTAAAACATGTTAAGGTATGTCTGTTCTTAGCCTCACAGGCTCCAAATGAGGGTCATGGGAGACAAGAATGAGTTACACAGCCTCCTTCATGGCAAGAAGGGGAGGACCTGATGAACTCAAGTTGTTTTGCTTCAATGTTCAAGTGTGAGAAAGTTCTTTATGCAGGGGGTGGGTTAGTTACCCTGGGGGTGTGTGTCGGGAAATTGTAAGGTATAAATGCATGTGCTGTGGGATGCCCGAGTCAGAGCCCTATCTCTCCGTCTGAGGAGGTTAAAGGGGTCATAGAATGCAAAATGGAGTTACCTTGTCATAAATGAAAAACGATAGTTCAGTGGGTGAAATGGACGTACAGAGAAGTTCAAATCCCATCAACACCTCCTTTCTCTGCAAATCTCAGAATTCGAAACTTCCACCATAAAATGGGCGAATTCAAACGAAGCACTGAATTGATGTCAGTTCAGGGATGCTGCCTTATTTGGTTCTGGCCTGTATTTTTGTCACGCCCCAAAATTGACATACAGACCAGCCCACTGATTCACTGGCCCAAGGTGGGTGGGGGGGTGGGGGGCATGAAGTGTTGACTGCTGGGCTGCTGACTGGACTGGACCTCAGCAGAAAGCCATGAGCCGCCCCTCCTCTGGCTGAGGAGGGGGGCTGGAGACCGGTAACAGACATCCCAAGTGTCCTGGAAGTTCTGGGAGTCTCTTTGATATAGATAGTTGTTCACGGATGCCCGCGAGTCGGGTAAATGATCCCAGATTTTAGATTATGCCAGGTGTTTTTTTTAATGCGAGTCAGAGTGTGCAAGCAGTACAATAATAACTTCACATAAGAAAAATAAAAATATGTTGTACCTTTCACGTTTTTAAATAAAAACCATAAAAGCTGTCGCTATATTTCTTTAATAGACACTACAAAAATATCAGTCTGTAATTTCTAGACTTTTTAGGATGTAATTTTGAAAAAAAAAACACTTATCCAAAGTTATGTCCATAAGGAGCCCTGGTCCAAATAACTGTCATTGTTTGGAAAGAACATCTAGTCACACATACACATGTTCTCCACTATTATGAGTTGTGAAATATGAGGTGAGGCATTCTGACAGCCAAAGACATCACCTTGATTGGAGAACAATAACCTCTCCATCAGTGCTGCAGTGGTGTGAATGCAGCTCCTTACAAATGCAGGTTTTACTAATTCCTCTGACTTTCACACTGTTTATTTGAAAAATATCAAATCATTTAAACACTAAATGCTCAGCCAAAGACTATAGATATAACTGAGATAGGTTTGTGCACAGGCCAGTTCGTACAGTATTTCTGGAGGCAGAAATTCAATTCATTTTTTAAATATAGCATCAATTCACAACCCATGTAACCTAAAGGTGCTCTATAGATTATATTTAATCCCATGATATATACCGGTACATATTGTTTAACAAATGTTCTACCTAAGGAAACCCAGCAGATTGCAAGGAGTCAATAACTTTGCATCTACTCCTCCTGGATGAGCATGTGGCAACAGTAGACAGTCACCTGCTTTGTGTTGTTAAAAAAATCCTTTCTGTGCTAGAGAAGGTAATAGTGGAGTTTCTCCATATAGTAGCTGTCTAAGAGTATAAATGAGAGCACATACTGCGGTAACAGCTTAGTAATAACTATGCAGAGAGAAGAGAGAAACAGGGCTAGAATCTGAAGAACAAGATTTGCTGTATTTCTAGCATAAAGTTGTCGACAGCAGCAGCCCAAGTGTTGCCTTCCTCTAGGATGGTCAAAGCTAAACATAGATTTTTTTTTAATTTATTGTTGGTTTTATGATGTATTTAATGAAAAGCTTTAAAGCTCAAATTTGTTTTAATGATCTGTTATAACATTTTGTATCATTTTCATAATTCCCGGGTTTCATTCAAATCAATTTCAGTAGTTTAAGTTCACTGACAACACCTGGCTAAGTGAAAGAAAAAAATGATACCTCCAGGATAGCTTTCGTCAGATTCCACGGGAGACAATATTCTCTGTCTCTGTTGTTTATGTGGTAGCAATGGCCTGTAGCCTCTGCAGCTGTGGACATTGTGTTTGCATTGCTTGTTGTGCCGACAACCACAGAATCTGATGATGGACAGCGTTGGTAAGCAAAGCTGTCAAGCTGAAGAAGTCTTATCAACATTGGCTGACTTGTGGGGCTCCCATGGTACAGTAGCAAATAGGTACCACGAGGCTGTGCATGCTATTGCTCCAGTGATTTCAGAGGCATAAATAAGAAGGACTACCGGTCAACGTCAAAGCAGTTCTGGCAAACCATCTAGCCCCTCCTGAGGGGGAAGCGTTGATTCCATGACTCCGTTTATAGTAGAAACTAAGGACATTGTTGGATGTTTATTCTACATGCAGTGCTATAGCATATGAGTGTGGCCTAGTGGTTGGGTATTGCGCTTGGAATCCAGAGGTTCTGAGTTCAAGACCAACTCCCACGGACTGCCACTCTGGATCCCTGAGCAAGACCCTTAACCCGCACAATGGCAGCCCACTGCCATTGTGCATTTCTCCAGTGTGGGATTAATAAAGGTCAATTATTATGTAATTTTATCTCAGTGGATGAAGAGGTAGGACACTTTTGCTTGACTAATTTGCTTCAAACTAAATGGAAATTCCCTAAATGTTCATTTCCTTTCTTTCAAGCTTTTCATAGTTTTCTTAAAATTCTAATTTCGTTTGAATGGAAGTAAGGCTCATAAAAATTTCAGAAATTACTTAAATCAAAGTTTAGAGCTTTGATTTTCAGAACCTTGCAGAGGTAGATAAGAACTGTGGAAAAGATCGGTTTCACATCTAAGGCCCCGTCCACACAAAGCCAAACCCTGGCCTAAACACACACATTTTTCACCAAACCAGCCTCTCATTCATACGAAGCCGGCGTTTCGGGGGTCTGTAAACGATCTTTTTTTTTA
>NW_015151444.1:33566-46157 GCF_000732505.1 Cyprinodon variegatus
ATCAAGGCCAATAAATCGGCCGACCGATAAGCTGATGCACCCATAAGTCTAGATCACTTCAGTGGCTTTGTTTTACAAATATTCTCAATCCTTAGAGCCAAATAAAAATGTTTTAGTAAAAAAAAAAAGAAGATCTTTGTAAGATAAACAGTGCATAATCTTCTGAACTGGTTTTTAATCTCAAAATTAAACTGGTTTAATTTGTTTTCTATTACAAATCCATCTTTTCAATCCAAGAGTAATTTGTCTCTAATAGTGTCCTCCTCTCACTGTTCCAGTTACCTGCCATTTTCATTAACATCTCTGGCCTGCAGCCACTTATAAATACTTTGTTAACCCACTTAGAGTTACCTTCTGCTTTTTGGCATCATTTTCAATATTCATAGTCTTACACAACCATTCTGGATGAGTTCACAGCTGCAGAATGTTATTCTGGTACAAGGTCTGAGAAGTCTAAATAACGCCATTTAATTCAAGCAACGTTTTCCTGCCTGAAATGTATAATTTAGTGCTTATGTCAAAATGGGTATGAAGTAGTCAAGCTTGTCATGTCTGCTTGCTGAAATAACCCAAATATAAATTGCTTTGAATGGTGGTAGGGTTTAAGTACCACTGTGGCTGAGGTTAGTCTATCAATAGCTGATGTCTGTATTGAGAACCGTAATGAAATTCAGATCTGCCGAATTCTTAAATCTTTCTTGTCTTCATTCGGTGAACATCTCAAGCTTCAAAAGAGAAATGTCTTCATTAGGTGCAGAGCAGCTTAAAAAGCTCATAATCATTGATTTCATGATATGCTATTGGCTGCAAATGAAGTTTTGATGATGCAGGTTCATTAGTGCTAATTCATGTAAAGTAAAGGGAAGAGGCGAGGGAAGAAAAAGGATGGATGAGGAGTGGAGGAGGCTTCTGCTGATACTTCTTCTTCTTTAAATTTGTATTCTTCTACTTCAATTACTCAGGCTCTGGCAGGATTTCTTTCCATAAATGCTCTGTTGCTCACATAACTCTCTTGCTTTCAAGAACCACTGATGGTTTGGAGAAGGTGATTTGTTAAGATTTCTTGTTTGAAATTTGTCCCATCTGTTTTTTAAATCGGGGACTGCAGCTCAATGAACAATATTGGTGATTTGTTTTATGATCCAAACCACATTATTTCTCAGACATCAGGAGTAATCAAAGCCACTCACTATTCCCCCACTACAACACGGAGGGACATTTTTACTGCTTTGCATCGCTCCCAGTGGAACCACTGTAATCATGACTGCTGCTTCCACACTGAACACATTCATCATAGAGTTGATAGTTCAGTGGCTGCGCTCTTTCTACTCCTTATACCTTAAAGTGGTATTATATAAAAGCAAAGATACTGGTTGTAAAAGGATGACCATCTATGCAACCAAGAATTACAAAATAAATTTATTAGTTAACGAAAGATTATGGCTTTCAATAACTCAAAATGCGTTTCAGTGGGAGGAAAGGTAATAGTGTCATGTTATGTCTTTTTCATCATTCAAAATTTGCTATAATACAACTAAACGTTAATTGTTAAATGTTTAGCAGTCACTAATTGCACAGACAGCATTGCATTATGGTACTCTGCTGTTATTCACTGCAGTCCTCAAGCCTAATTTCTGGCTTTTATGCATCTGTAGCCCTAGAAGCGATTGGAACAGCTGAATTCACTGATATAGAGGGATTGGGATGGAAGAAAATAGGCAGCTGCATTGTTGCCAGTTCACTTTAACCTACTGTATTTTATTACCCAACACTATATAGTGGTTGTTCACCTACCGACATCTCCTTCCTAACTGTTGTCTCCAGCGGCAGTAAAAACAAACGCCGGTATAATGACTGGTATGCAGGTGTGTAGATAACAAGTCAAGAATTGGTTGTGGCTTTCAGGAGAAAAATGCAGCAGAGCTTTTGCTAATGGAAGCAGAGAAATGTGGCTGATGTACTCCAGGACTAATTGGTAGGTTGTTTTGCTGTAGAGCTGTCAAATATCTACCAATTACTTTCAGTTCCTCTTGTTATACTGAACGCAAATGTCTCATTTTAATTCTTGCTTTTAGGACTGTGCAAATGTTGGGCTTATTAATTGTTCTTCAGAGAGGTTTTTACCTCCAATTCATGGATATTTGTATGGAATTATTAATGTCAGATTCATGTAAATGAGCTATGTCTTTGTTTTTTCTTGTCAGGTTTCATTTGTCGTAAGGCTTCTCTCTGGACCTCAGGAGCACATACTAGAGCTTCACTGGGATCTTTGCAAATCACAAGTTGGATCATGCCAAGACCAAATGAAGCAGTCGTTTGTTTGTAGGTCTTTATCCTGCTGAAGAACATGTAGAACCTCTTCACTACTTTGTCCACTGTCTGATTTGCTGAACTGATTCTGGCTAAAGGAACAAATGGATAAAGCTGTAGAAGATCTAAATTTGTCCTTTCTGCTGGAGCATGAAAGGGAAACTATCCTGAAGGTGCTGCAGAAAGATGAGAAGCTGAGGAAACGTGAGGAAAAAAGGATAAGGTAAGGGATTCCATGCCTTCTAAGTCTCTTTGCATGTTTTTATGTCCATTTATTTCCTTCTCTCTCTGCTTTGCAGAAAGTTAAAAAATGACCTTCTGGAAATAAAGCGAAAAGGTTCCCGTCGCCTGCAGGACTCTGAGGAGCGGCAATGCGCTCGCTGCCTCAAGACATTAGGCCTGATCTTTGACCGTGGTGATCTCTGTGAGGAATGCCAGCTACGTGTTTGCAGTGAATGTCGCACCACTACTGCCGGCTCACGCAGGTGGCGATGCAACGTTTGTGCCAAGATCTCGTAAGTGTGCCGGCTGGAAGCTGAATAGAAATAGAGAACAGAATGGACTCTAAATGGACCTTCTTTATATTAACAACCTCAGTTTATCAGTGAGGGCCTCTAGTGCTTGGCTCTTAAATAAATCCTTACAAATCAAAACAGCTTTTGTGTAAGTCTGACAGTTACACCTGCAATGACCAAACGCAAGCATTTTCTAAGGATACTGACTAGTAGTGCAAAATTATTATTATGATGATGGATGGATGGATATTTGGTTTTAATGCTTATAAAAATAACTAGATATACTTTATATCTTGACTTTTTTTTGTACAGACCTAATTATTCTAAATGTTTAAAATAATTACCAGAGAGCGTGGATTGGACAGTCATGAAGCAAACCTTTGCTGGACCATGTACTGCATTTTCTTTGCAACTTAGTCAGCCCTTTAAAACATTGTTTAATGTAGAACTTATTGACATATCTAGAACACTTGATACATCATTTACACAAGCTGATGGAACCTTAATGCACGCTCATACATATTATCTAATAACTACTCATCAATTTCTATCATATTAGTTCATTTCTTCTGGGTTTTGAATTTTGTTATTTAGTGCTTTTAGTGTTTTATGAGCATTCATGAGGGCAGATATCATTTGTGAAAACAGCAGAGTGTAAATTTCCATCTTATGAGGGTGATGATACATATCCCTACTTCAAAGCATACTAAATGAAGCACGAAATGAAATGTCAATTAAGGCTGTTTAGTGCAAACACATCTTTCGGGTCCTCATGGGAAAACTCAGAATGTCTAATTCAACATCAAGGATTCAAACAAAAAGAAAAGCTGTAAACTGGCAGTTTATCTATTTTTTTTTTTAATAATATCCATTTAGTCAGGACAAAAATATAAAGTCTCTTTATTTATGCTATACAGTAGACATTGTGTGTAGCAGATTCTAACATGATTCTAAAATTAGACACCTCATTTAAGAAGATTGATCTGAAGTGTAGAAAAACAGAAGCCGTACAATGCATGGTATTAGTTATTCAACTAAGATGAGGGGAAAAATGAAAGGTATTGTACTTGCCAAAACGCCAAAATGTGTCCAAAATCTGAAGGAGGTCCATTTTTTTTAATGATCTTTACTTTTTAAACTCCAAAAAAATTCCTATAGTATATAACAATGTAATTATTTCAAATGGTAAGTTAAACAAAACATTTATTTATCTTTATTTCATCTTGAAAGAGAAAATGCTCTCAACTCTCAACAACTGATCCACTGCCTTGAAATGTGTGTTTGGATAACAGGGAGCTGAAGGTGGTTACTGGAGAGTGGTTCCTAGAAGAACGGTCTAGACGCTTCGAGCAGAAAGCACTAAGCAGTGACGTAATCAAGCAGTCCATCCTAAGCACCCCACCCAGTAAGTCAGGTGGCTAATGTCTGAGCAATTGCACTGTGAAACTGTAGAATAACAATAACGACTACTTTGGAGGGAGCGTTTTGGGCGCTGTGTTTTGGTAAAGAAAGTAAATGTGTTTTTAAAAATTTGAACTTTTTCATTGTAAGCTGCAGAAAAGAAGTCTACAGAGAACCTGTCAGTGTCCTCTGAGACAGAGAGACCCGACACGCCAAAATCCAACAGAAATGCCGTCCGCAACATCATGGATGGTGCCAGGAAGAAGGGGTAAGGAAATTCTTCTATGGCTCTGTTCACTCAATGGGAGAGTTCATTAAAACCATCTCTGTGAAGGATTATTAAACAGTCAGTATTTCACTCAATGCTAATTTCAACTTCCAAAATTGGGAAGTACTGTAATGGTCTTAGGAAAGTTGAGAGAACAACTTTCAAAAAATAGTCTATAATATAATATAGTCTACTTAATATGAAGTACATTTATATTAATTTTTAAGCCAGAATGATTTGACATTTAAATATGATTTCCCTACGACTTTAAGAGAAGAGCAGGCTTCCACCAAATATGAATTCTGACAGAGATCCTGTCTATCTTATCAAGACCTTGACCAAGACACCTTACAGTAGAACTGAAGTCAGACCCTGGACTGGCATGGCTATCACTGCCCCTACATAGTTTGGGACAAATTTCCCACTTGGATCAGTCATGGTAGGACACTTTCTTTAATTTTACTTTGGAAAATTTTTTGGCAATGAATCTATTAAGATTTGGAACAAAACCTCACAAAACATTGCAAATCAATATCTGAATGCTTTCAAGTCAAGTATTTTTTTTTATTCAAATTCAATCAATTAAATTGAAACAGCTGAAATAATTTTCAAATTCTGAAAAAAAAAACTGTTTACAAGTTCAAATACATTGGAATTACCCAGAAAATGAAATAAGCCTATATAAAATCTACTAATTTTACTCACCATTTCAAATATTTAATTAGATAATTTATTCTATAAGACTGTTTCTCAGAAAATCAGTATTGCTTCTATTGGCTAATTTAAAGTAAGCAAGGTTACATGCTGGCATTGAATGAGTTAAAACTATTTAACAGGCCCGTTGAACTAAGCTATTTACCATTGATCAGACAACAGCCATTCTGCTTGCAGTCAGATGTCAACATTCAATTCAATAATGACAATTGGCCAGACATTAACATCACATTTGGCAATTCTTTAAAGATAATCTTATGTTGAATAATTAAAATGCATTTTTTAAACTTTAGATTCTCTCCTCCTGGTTTCCTCTGTTGTGTGAAAATTTACCTCCCTGTTGCGGGAGCACGCATCGCCCTAAACTCACGCCCATTGAAGAGAAAACAATTAAAATATGAATGAAAAGGGAAATTTTAAACATATTCTTAATGTTTTCATATTTCTTAAACATGGATGCCTTAAAATTGATAGTTTTGTTGGACAGATGAATTTGAATTATAGGTTTGTACTTGTATGGAGCCATGTTTCAGTCGATGTGCTACAGTCAGTGTGCGATGAATAAATTCTCTGCTCAGTGGATGCCAATTCTCGATTTTGCTATCAACACCATTCCAGATCATTTCTGACATTTTATTTGTTAAACTTAGAACCTGGAACCTGCCGAAGATTCCCTCCCCTCCTTATTTTCGCATTCTCTCAAATTGCGTTGTTGTTTGCTACTTGGCCGTGATGCTGTACAGAACACCATCATCTGCTCTGCTGGTGACGTCAGGCTGTGTGCTACTCATTAGGGGACAGCCTGTCAAATGTTGAAAGGACAATATTATTGCCATTACTTTTAATATATAATAGAAGTTTACACATTCAGTGATAAGATCTCAGAGGGGATGGAATGGGGGGATGGTCATTTAAGAAGAGAGATAATTGGGGAATATATAGATTTATTAACGAATAAATCAAATTATATATTACTTTCAATTTAATATTAAAGTCTTGTACCCATTTAAAGCTACAGTGTGTAACCTTTAGCGACATCTAGCGGTCAGACTGCAGACTGCAGCAACATGAACATCTCCCCGCCACCGCTTCTCCCCCCCAACAGTACGGCGAGCGTTACGGGACAAAATGTCTTCCACGACGTCTGCATCACCTACCTTCTCAAGTGATGAGGTTTGTTTACATAGATAATTTTACAGATAGTATTTCATTAGTCTGTGTAGGGTATAGATTTCATGTAGACTTAAAGTAGAAGTTCGGTTTTTTACACTTTAAGCCCATTTTCTGTTGTGTCCAGGATGAAATCGAATGATCGACACCAAAAGTTTGACAATTGCTCCTGTCTCTGCTTTTTGGCTCATGCAGAATCCCCCCCTGGCTGCTTTAGAATGGCTAGCATAGAGCATGTCCGATAATGTCCTTAAAACAACCTTAAACGTTCTTTTTTTAAAATATGCTACTCACCGTGTCGTCAGCGCTGTTCAATGACGTTCCAAAAAAAGTTTCGTGAAGAAAAAACGTTCCTGTAGTGTTTTATTTAGCATTTTGTAAATCCCATTGAGTTCTGTAGGAATAGTCAATATTCCGCTGCCACCGGAAACGGAAATGGGGCCTGTTTACACAGTTGTAGTCTTTTCGCTTCACTCTGTGAACTCCGACGTCGAGAATCAAGAATCCACCTTTCGTATTCCATTTTCAGAGTTTTTTAAAGTGTTTAACAGAGACGTTAGCACCTCGACGTCGGAGTTCACAGAGTGAAGCGAAAAGACTACAACTGTGTAAACAGGCCCCATTTCCGTTTCCGGTGGCAGCGGAATATTGACTATTCCTACAGAACTCAATGGGATTTACAAAATGCTAAATAAAACACTACAGGAACGTTTTTTCTTTACGAAACTTTTTTTGGAACGTCATTGAACAGCGCTGACGACACGGTGAGTAGCATATTTAAAAAAAAGAACGTTTAAGGTTGTTTTAAGGACATTATCGGACATGCTCTATGCTAGCCATTCTAAAGAAGCCAGGGGGTGATTTTAAATGAGCCAAAAAGCAGAGACAGGAGCAATTGTCAAACTTTTGGTGTCGATCATTCGATTTCATCCTGGACACTACAGAAAATGGGCTTAAAGTGTAAAAAACCGAACTTCTCCTTTAAGATAATATATATACCCGTTATTTTTTCTACATCGTTGTGACGTTTTGGCGATCTCGCAATCACTAGTTTGTTGGCTCTGCGCTGTCGTAGCGCAAAGATGTCTGCCTCCATGGCTGCGAGACCCGCTCCTATGCAATTATAAATAACAAATTCTAAGGCAACGCAAATATTAAGGTTAAGAGGCTGAGCTCGTAGATGATGATAAATAACATAGTTATGTATAATATATTACATTTCTGACTGTATATCCCTGTAATTATTACACACTGTAGCTTTAAGCTCAAACATTCAACAGTGTCTCATTGAACAGGAGAAAAATGTTACCTCTCCTGATGGAGAGGTGATGGATCCATTTGCATATCTTTGAACTAGGGATGCACGATATTGTGATTTTGGCCGATATCCGATATGCCGATATTTTAAAACTCATGTAGCTGATAACCGATATCGATAACGATGTTAAAGCTGGACAAAAATAAGATGTCATTGAAAATAGCAGTTTTGTTATCCATTTCTGACACTTTGAAAAATAATATACTCAAATATATTTTCATATGCTGATATCAATTTGATTTTTTAAAAACGCGGTATCGACCTATTTTACTTTCAAAATCTTGTGAAATTTCATCGTTCTGTTACAAACTCGCGTGATATTTAGCAAATTCTTGTGAGATTTTGTTAGTAAAATAGATGGATACCGCGTCAATAAATCAACATATAAAAATATGGCAAAATTTTGTGAATTTTCGGGGGATTTCGTAGCATAACATGACATATAGCAATATTTCATTAGTAAAAGAGATTGATATGGTGTTTTTAAATGGCAATATATCAGCACATGAAGGGATTGTAATATTTTAATGTATCAATATTTTTTCCCTCGTCTTTAGAAGTTTTTAAGTCTTTAAAAAAGAAGTTTTTGAGGAAGAAGAAGAAGTAGTATTTTTAATTTTTTTTAGCCTTTAGAAACTCAGAAGCTGATCAAATATCGGGTTAAATATCGGTGGGGTGGCCGATGTCTGATATTCAGTTTTAAGCTGATACCGATAGGGGGCCGATTTTTTGTGCATCCCTACTTTGAACTCAACAGTGTGGTTGTGCTGTAGGTGGTGGAGGTTGGATGTGTTACTTTGGGTAGTCTTTACAGTTTTCAGACAAAGTTTGCATTTGGTGTTTTTTTGCTCAACATTTATGGCCTAAATTTGTTGCCACCGAACTGAGTGTGCAGTGAGAACAATGTGCACCGTGTAAACTCGCACACCCTCACTCAAAACCTGTCTGCCGCACACTCAACTCTGACAACGTGCTTTTGATTTCTTCTCTGCACACTCAGCTTCATCTCTGCTCTCACTCAGCTCCACATTATTAACTGATGTAATTGCGTTTACAGCTGTGTTTAGACGCTTATTTACTGGGAGTGAAGGGGAGTGGCGGGTCTCTGAGCAAGACCCTTAAGGGCTGGTTATAATCCTGCAGCAGTGTGTCGCAGTGAGCCTGACGCAGACATTTTTGATTTATGCCCACTATTGAAGCGTGGTCTGCGCTATACGCTGTGGGTCTAGATACGGCCGAGGCGATGACGAAGTGGGGGCGAGTTTAGTCTGACAATGGAGGGACATGACAGCGAAAAAGAACGGGGATCCAGGTGGAAAAAGGGTCCCAGCGTTCTCGCACACTTCGCTCTTCTAGCTGACTTCACGAGTCATTTTCCGCAATTTCGGTCATAAAAACAAAACAAGCTGGCCTCTTGTCTGCGCCACGGTCTGCGGTCAGTCACAAATTGGGAGAGGTGCAGCGGAGTGCCTGGGGAGGGGTCGGCTTTTTGCTCACTGCGACACCTACGCAGTTTTTCAAAGGTTTTCGAAGTATAAATCAGCCTTAAACCCCCGATTGCTCCCGGGCGCCCCACGATGGCACCTCACTTCTCCCCAAAGGGATGGGTCAAATGCAGAGGTAAATTTCTCCAATGTGAGATCTGACTTGTTCGCTAAAGTCACATGACTATGCACATGTTGCCGTATCTTAAAGGGGAAGAAATACCAGCCGCCCTCACACACAGGAAAATCAGCAGAGTTAAGTTTATTTATTTGACTGACATCGGAGAATTGTCGCCGGTTGTCGTAGTGAATGACATTAACGGTAAAAATCTGGTTTATCGTCCAGCCCTAGTGCCCAATCCCAGACCTATTTTCTTTAGAGCTCAAGCTGCCTGCCACATTCACAGACTGGGAGGTTTGGGCACTCCTTCTACATACACTTGTTGGAATATGTTTAGTGTGTGAATATGTTTATCAGTTACACAATTGGGAAATAATATAGTCAAACTACATGGGAAATAAAACTACAGATCTAATTATCAGATAAAAACTAGGAGTGAATACTCCTGCTTGAATTAAATTTTTTTCAAAGCTGTATACTGGCCTCAGGACTTCAGGAAGTCTGGACGACTGTTGCAATGCAATATAAATACATTAATCTGTGATGCGCAGAAGGGTAATAAAAGATCTTAAAAGCTGGAGGAAGGAAAGCAATCTTTAAGGTCTTGCACTGATGAATTTGTTGTATTAATACAAAACGGTTTTTGATTTGATTAGTGTTTCACTTAAGAACATTGACTTATAGTTTCTTTTCCCCTCTAGATGTAGTTGCCAGTTATTACATCTTTTGTTTTGTCTTGATTTTAGCTGAAAATCAAGAAAAAACTTCATCCATGACCTAAAAATCGGATACATAACCCTCTTTTACTTATCAAACACTGGAGCTACGCTGTGTTCTTACACGAGTAAAACTACAATTTTATTAGAGTAATGACTGCTACTATACCCTAGGTGCACTGAGAAAAATAACCAGCCACTTCACATCTGCTCACCAAGGTTAGATTAGATTAACAGAAACCTGTGTGGCTCTGATAAAGTCTGTGTGGCAGCAAAAAAAAAAGGAAAATAAAAAGACCAACAGATAAAAGACGACAACTAGGATAAAGTACAAATTTTCATGTGTATATTCTAAACAACATATACAGACATGATAGAGAAAAGGAAGCTGCAGCACAGCTTGAGATGGTCAGGTAATTACTTTTCTGCAATCGTTTATTATTATTTAACCATAATCCTGTGAGCATCTTTTTTTTTTTTACTTATTTCAAAATGAGGTCACTCTGACATCTGTATACCTCCAATAAGATGCTGAGAAAAAAAAGCTTTACAACATGAAAGGAATTGCATACATTTATCTGGAATCTCTATATGGAGGATCGAGATCACATTAAAACCCAATGCTGGGTTCCTTAGGATCAAATCTATTACGTAAATAAAATCCAGGGAGCATGTCACATTTTCACATGAAAAAGAAGCCTTATAAACTCCAGGCCTTAACCCCATTGGAAATCTTTTGAATGTGTGAAGAAGACAGCAGCTTCCCATAATCAATGCCAGAACATGGAGAAGAAAATCTATGCAACACTGGCAGAACTTAAATGTGACAATACACTCTGAAACCTTATTTAACTGATACCACAGCAAATGCTTGTTGTAATAAGCTGCAGATGGACCGATAAATATTAAAGCCTCTGACCTTTTCTTTCTTTTTTTCCATGTACATGTGTATGAAACATGCAGAGAGTATAATACAACCTCTATAATCCAAAATCTAATCAAATAGACAGTGAGTTGAGTGCATGCTCTAATCTAATACCCATAGAAATGACCAAATGGATATTTATTTGATTTGTCAGAGACCTGCAATCCATTTGAAAATACATTTTGTGAAGCAGAGCAGCATTAATTGGATTCTACAAGCTATGATCACGTCTCATTTTGGCTGCAGTCTGGTGGTTCCTCAAGGCATCACACAAAACCTAATGATCATGAAACGGATCTCTGTAACCATAAATGCTTGTATGATCGTAATAACAGAGAAATCATGCAGCTGTTAAAATCCCAACATTGACCTGTAATTATTCCTGAGAGCTGTGCCATATTTATCAGACAATTTTCTACTGTCACATCTATTAGTTTTTTTTTCATTTCAGAACATAAAGAACCTGTTTGTTACCCAAAACAGTTGTAGCATTTTCCATTATGAGGTCAAAGAACTGCAAACAAAATAACCCCCTGTTTGAATTTTCTAAAATAGATCTTTGTAACATATTGGATGTTTAAATCTTAGTTTAAAGAATAAACGGATACATTGTTATTAAAGTAGATTAAAGGTGGAAGGGTAGAAAATGCAACTGATTGTTACAAAAATGCAGATGAATTAGAGAAAATGGCAAATAAAATAACAGCATTAAATCCATTCACTATTTATTTATGCTTATCCTGACAGGGAGGCTGGCGTCTGTATCCATTAGCAATTGGTCAATAGTCAGGGTACATCCTGAACAGAGACACACAGGATAAGCAACCATGGAAACAAACACACTCATACCTGTAAAGAATATATAGGGGATTGTAACTGTCTAATCGTTGAACTGTTAGGGAAGTTTAAAGTGGCTAAGTACCTGGGAGAGTGCATAAAGAAAATGCATGCATGCATGAGAAGAACAGGTTAACTCCATGTAGACCCTGGGCTGGGATTTAACCCAGTGTAACATAATATAACATAGCATCACATGACTCAGAGTAACAAAGCATAACATTGCTTGGAACGGTTCATACAGTTATTTGATATAATATATGATCTGTGTAGCATCACTATTGTAAGGGCCAAGTTAACTTAAAGTAGTTAGCAAATGGTGCTCTCTCCAACTCCCCAGTTTAATAATGAGTAATTTATTAGATGGATCACAAGCATCGTTAAGGTGTGAGGGTGCAACCAGCTGAAAAGAAAGTAGAAGCACATCTCAACACCAAAGATAAACATGCTTGCTAAGGCAATAAAAAGCACCAAACATTAAGATTTAATGTTAGAGTTGACCCTCTTTAACAAGTTTATTTCTAGTCCATCCAGCAGTCAATGTTTCAATAACGCCTAATGGGAGTCTCATTATGATAAAGAAAATACTCAGTAGAAATGTTCTTTAATTTTATGATGATAATCATTTTTAGATGATGAGCCTGCCAGTGTTGTATCTGCCAAATCAAATTACTAAAACTCATGCTATATTATTTTAAATGCTAATAAAACAATGCAAAATCTATAAGTAGAGAAAAAAGTTATTGTTTTTCTATAGTAATTAAAACTAAAGTATGTAATAATTACAGGGATATACAGTCAGAAATGTAATA